>NC_056745.1:641014993-641152493 GCF_019279795.1 Protopterus annectens
TATTTTCATTTATATAAATGTAAGCTTGCCTGTGTCATACATGATAATTTAATAAAGATGTTTCTTCTTAAAAAAGACATAAAGGAATAAATAAGTAAATAAATAACATTTAATATGCTATCAGAGACTAACCATATAGTTTGCAGACTAGTATTATACTTCAACATTCCTTAGGCATTGCTATCTTTTTCAGTGTTAGGAATTTAATATAAAAGTAAACATCATTCTTAACAACATGAAGGCAACAGAAGCATGTCCAAAAAGTTTCAAAAACTACTTCCTTGCTGGCTTAATAGAGAGGAATCACTGACTATGAAGTAGGTGACATGGGCTTAGTTATCAGCCTAAGTACTAGAGTAACTTATGCTGGGGTACATTGGGATGATGGATCAAATCCTGCTCACATCTCTCAGAGGGCAGAGAAGGATAATTTGCTGTGGCTGTGTACATTACTTATTTTCCATGATGACATATATGGAGGAGAGTGCCACAAGCCAATAAAGAATGTGGATGGGGATCAGAGGAGTATGCATCACCTCAGAGGAAGGCTTGTCCCCCCTACTACACCCCCCCAGTATGCCTCCTCACTTTTATGTAAATTAGCATGTTGTTGGTTGTTTATGACCTTTCTTATCTCAGGAAAAAAGAGCTGGCTGGACATAATAGCCCTCTGCACATCTCTCCCTGGTTGCAAGGCATTCAGAAAGCACAGTTGTGTACACTTATCATAAATGTAGATGTTCGAGTGTATTCACTGTTGCAGTCATTACATTTGTGTAATCTGCTTGCAGGTTGCCCTCAGTCAGCCTGATTAACAAAGTCTTGGGTCCTGCGTCGGCTGCTGTCCCTTCTTCCATGACGTCAGGTTGTCAGGGGTATAAAGCATTCAGCTGACACCATTACATCGGTTTTTCTTGCCTCAGATGTCAGGTGCCCCCCTAATGGGGAGCAATTAATCATAAAACCACAAAGGTATACCTCCATCAAAAAAGCAAATACACCAAAAAGGCTTTTAAGCATAGTAAATGAAAGTAGAGGTATAGCCAAAAGAAGTTAGGGGGAAGGAGGACTGCAACAGTGAATACACTCAGACATCTACATTTATGGTAAGTGTACACAACTGTACTATGTTCTTCGTGTTTCACTGTTGCAGTCATTACCTTTGGGTAGATTCCTAAAGCTATGGTTGGGGGGAGAAGTTTAGATAGCATTAGGAGCAGCTATAAGGCCCTGCAAGATTGCAGTGGCAAAACCAGCTCTGGATTTAGAGAAAATGGCAAATGGTAATGCTTGGTGAAAATATGTACAGAACTCCAGGTAGCAGCTTCTAGGATGTCCCTGGTAGGAACGCTTCTGAGAAAGGCTGTAGAAATAGATGCAGCCCTGGTGGAGTGAGGTCTGATCCCCTGGGGGATAGGTTTTCCATGATGCTTATAGCAGAAATGAATGCAACGGCTTATCCATTTAGAAATGGTTTGTTTTGAAATAGGCTTCCCCTCTGCCCCTGCAGCAAATGCTACCAGCAGTTGTTCAGATTTTCTTTGAGGTTTAGTCCTGTCCAAGTAGAATCTTAGTTGTCACACATCCAAGGAATGCAGAATCCATTCCCCTTTGTTCTGTGGATTGGGAAAGAAGGTTGGCAAATGAATGGACTGATTTAGAGCCATACTGGATACCACCTTGGGCATGAAGGCTGGATTAGTCCAGAGTGATACCCCATCTGCATGAAAGATGATGAAAGGCTCCACTGCCATAAGGGCCTGTAATTCAGATACCCTTCTAGCTGAAGTAATTTCTAAAAGGAAAGCTGTTTTCCAAGAAAGAAATTTTAAGTCTGCAGTAGCAGCTGGCTCAAAAGGAGGGAGAGTGAGTTTCTCCAATACAAAGTTAAGGTCCCAGGCTAGGGTTGGAGCTCTCCTGGGTGGTCTCAAATTTTTGGCCCCTCTGAGGTACTGCTTGAGCACTGGATGAGAGAAGAGGGGAGGTTCTGTGTTATAATGAGCTGAAATGGTTGAGGCGTGGATTTTAATGGAGGAAAAAGACAGGTCCCTGTGAAGCATCTCAGTTAAGTATTGTAAAATCTGAGGTAAACTGGGCAATGCTGTGCTCATCCCTTGAGATTGTTTCCAGGCAGAGAATCTTTTCCATTTTTCAGCATACGATTTTCTAGTACTAGGCCTCTTTGCCTCTAAGATGACATCCATCACAGGTTTGCTGAGGGATGGTAAGGGAGAATTTAAGTAATTAGCTAGGCTGCAAGGTTCAGTGTTGGAAACTGTGGGTGCAAAATCTGGTACTCCTGCTGAGACAGCAGGGAAGGAGTCTGAGGCCGGTGCCATGGAGATAACCATGACACACTGCACAGGAGGGGGTACCAGTGTTGGTGCAGCCAGTCAGGAGCAATCAAAATCATCCTTGGTTTGTCCTGTTTGACTTTTAATAGTACTTTGGAGAGCAGAGGCAGTGGGGGGAAGGCATAGACTGATAGGTTTTTCCAGCTGAAGGACAGAGCATCCACTTTCCAGGCTTGTTTGTGGGAAGTCCTTGTGCAAAAGTTGTCCAATTGGTAGTTCTGGGGGGAGGCAAACAGGTCTATATCTGGGCTCTCCCATTCACTTGTCAACATGTTGAAAATCCTTGGTTCCAGTTTCCACTCGTGTGGGTCCATAAGGTTTCTGCTTAGTCCGTCTGCCAGTGTATTAACTTTTCTGGCAGGAATTGAGCTTGTAGGTGCATGGCTTGTCTGCAGAGGGGGTACATATGTGTACCACATAACCGTGATGCTGTTTGTCTTTACCATTAGTTGTCCTGGAAGAATGTAGTCCTTGAAGGCTGTCAGAGAATTATGTACAGCTAACATTTCTTTTTGATTGATATGCAGGTGCATTTGACTTGGGTTCCATTTGCCCCGAATGCACTTCCCTGCCAGGTAAGCCCCTCATGCATAGTCTGATACATCTGTTGTTAGGGTTTGGGTGGCAGGGGGTGGTGTGAAAGGTAGTCCCTTGTTTTGGTGGCAGGCCTCTGCCCACCAAAGGAACTCTAGGCATAGGCAAAAGGTATGATAAGAATCATTGTTTCTAGGCTGTGTGAATGTTGACTCCATAGGCTTTTTAGATACTACTGTAGTTTCCTCATATGCAGTCTTGCATATGGAATTAGAAGAATACAGGAGGCCATGAACCCCAAGGCTTGCAGTATTTGTCTTGCAGACAGCAGGGTTTTTGTGGCCACTTTTTTGAAGTAGGTTGTCAAATGAGTTTGCTTTTCTGGTGTGAGGTAAGCCATCTGGGAAGTTGTATTCAAGCTTGCTCTCAGGAATGTAATTTGTTGACAGGGTACCAGTTGTGATTTCTTTTCGTTTATGCTGTACCCCAGACAAGTTAGAACCCTTTTTACAAACGCCAGATGATTCAAAAGTATGTCCTGGCTTTCTGTCTGAATTAGACAATCGTCCATGGGTATATTTGAATACTTCTTTGTCTGAGAAATGCAATCACTGGAGCTAGGCACTTTGTGAATACCCTGGGCACAGTAGATAAGCCAAAGGGCAGTGCAGAGAACTGATAGTGCATGTAGCCTGCTTTGAAGCGTAGGTATTTTCTGCAAGATTCCCTGATTGGGGATGTGCAGGTATGCTTCTTTTAAATCTACTGTTGCCAACCAGGCATCTTTGCCTAGCATAAGAAGTAATTGGTAAAGAGTTAGCATCTTGAATTTTGGAATCTCCAGGAAACGTGTTTAAAGTAGACAGGTCCAGGATAGGACGCCATGAATTGTCTTTTCTGGGTACCAGGAAAAGTCTCGAGTAGAAACCTTGTCCCTTTTCCTCTTCTGGTACCAGATGAATAGCCCCCATGCTTAAAAGAGAAAGTACTTGTTTTTGAGCCTCTGCCCACTGATTTGGGGGTAGGTCTGGCCATGCACTTGGTGTTGGTAATGTGTGGAAGTGAAATCTGTATCCCTGGGACATTACATTTAAAACCCATTTGTCCTGGGTAATGAGTTCCCAGTTCTTTGCATGAAGAGCAATCTTTCCCCCCAAAGGGGCAGTCAGAAGATAAATGCTTGAAATTTTAAAAGGAAGTCTTTGAGACAGTTTACCATAGGGGGGTGTCTTGTTATTCCCAGACTTGGAAGTGGAGGACCTCCACTGCTTAGTTCTGTGAGTCCCCTGGAACTGAAACCTGGAGTTTTTGCTGTGTCTGGGTTTGGCTTGAGAAGACCTGGAAGGGGCTGGAAAGGACCAGTTCTTAGAAGGCCAGTGTCTACTAAATCTAGGAGGCTGAACTTGTAAAAAATCTTTCACAGTTTGCATAGATTTAGCTTTATCTTCCATCTTTTTAAGAACTTATTCAGCCTTGATGCCAAACAGGCGGTCCTGATTTAAAGGAGCATCCAACAATTTAGCTTTAACATGATCAAGCAAAGATTGCTCCTTAAGCCAAGCATGTCTTCTAAGCACAGACGCAGTAATAGCAGCCCTGCAAGAGGCCTCTAAAGAATCAAAACCACATTGCAAAGTATGTTTTCCAACTTGTTCAGCAAAATGCATTAAATCCTGTAAGTCTTTATTTTCCACACAGTCAGGAATCAACATCATTTTCTGTTTAAGCAGTCCAATAACATGTTGCTGATATTTTAACATATGAAATTGGCAGTTTAAAGCTCTAATTGCCAAGGTTGCTGAAGTATAAACGTTTTACCTCATCTATCCAGCACCCTGGAGTTTCTATCAGCAGGGGTAGGATTTTTAGCAGTAGAAGCCTTAATGCCCTTGGGTCCCTGTGAAATAGTCTCTGGATTTGCAATAGGATTTTTGAAAAGGAACTTGTGGGACTCAGGGACCCTGTAGTATCTGTCTGGTTTACTGGGAGCAGGAGGCAGGGAGTCAGGGACCAAACTGGATTCAGAGAAAGCATCATCAACAATGTTTAGCACAGGAGGAATAGCCAAAGGCCTATGCTGAGGTAGGAGAAGAAAATCCCTAAGCCTCTTTTTTGAATCAGAAAATTCCTGGCTTTCACAGTGAAAATGCTCCCTCAGAGTATGTAAGGTTTCTCCAAAAGAAAAATCCTCAGGAGGGGAAGCAGAGGGAATAGAGTCCTCTGCATCAGAATCCTCATAAGTAGGTAAAGACAAATCCAGGTCATCAGAAGAGTCAGAAAAAACTGAATCCTGATCAGAAGATTCATAATCAAGCTCAGCCCTAGGCCTCTTGGGGGGGGGGGGGGGGTTGACTACCCCTGATTAGAGTTATTAGATCTTCAGCCATTTTTATAATTTTTTTGTGTAGGCATAGAGACCTGAGCATGTGGCCTGGGCATCAGTTTTTTAGACATGGATCGAGATTTAGGCCTTATTAATGAAGGAGACGTTGATTTAATATGCAAGTCCGTAGGCCTGAATACACCCTCAGAAGCCAGTGCCTGCACAGCGGCTCCGGACCCATCCAAGGTAGAGACATCCATGGGTTCCATAGTTGAAATATCTTGTGGCATAACGGACTCTGAATGGGTCTCAGTAGAGGCCTGCGAATCAGAAGTAGCAGGTATCAGGGGCTGCAAAAGCACCTCACTAAGTACTGGCGAACTGGCGACTGGCATAGGAGAAGCATTGTCGGCAGTTTTGGACCTCGGCGGCCTGTCTCTGTCTTTATCTTTGCATTTCTTTGGAATTCTGGTAGTTGGATGGCTAACTGACAACATTTCTGGATAATTAAACCGAGAACCGAAATATTTAGAGGCAAAAATATACTGACAATGGATAGTGCGCTGATTAAATAAAGCACAAAACTGACAACAAGGTACGTCTTGGTCAGGGCCTAGGCAAGGAATACAGTACAAATGAAAATCTTTATGAGGTATTTCCTTTCCACAAGTAATGCAATTATTAACTTTTACTGACATTGGAAAGGAGCAAGAAAAAGTTTCCCCAATGCGGTACTTAGCTTTTAGTTGAAGACTTCAGTTCTGAAACTCGAAAATTAAAATTTCAGGAGTCGGCTGACCAGCACTTGAGAACTGCTTCTGCTTCGTGCACCGCACAGCAAGAAAGACTGATGTAATGGCGTCAGCTGCATGTTTTATATCCCTGATGACCTGACGTTATGTAAGAAGGGACAGCAACCGACGCAGGACCCAAGACTTTGTTAATCAGGCCGACTGAGGGCAACCTGCAAGCAGATTACCCAAATGTAATGACTGCAACAGTGAAACACGAAGAACATCCTGAATAGTTTTGAGGTTGTTCTGCTTGTGAGGGTTGACTTCCACTTGATGAATGAACACCCCTGAAGTGTGCTCCAGAATTGGTGGCCTCAGTGAACATGGAACAATGGAATGAGTGGGAGAGTCCGAAGTCTATGACAGCTGACCACGCTAAGTGTAGCATGTAACTGTATATCCAAAAGAAAAATCTTGAAACTAGGCAATCAAACAAAGCAGGAGCAGTTCAGAAGCAAGCATTTATTCATGCACTTGACAGGCACTGCAGCAGTAATGGTTAAAGATTAAAAATGGCATGCTGGCAGCTCAAAGAATTTGGATGCCAAAGAAAAATGTTGGAATGAAAAAAAAAAATCCATAACAGCACGACTTAATAGTAGGATTTGATTTTTTTTTTTTTTTAGTTTTCAACTAAATAATGAGTGCTGTTGTGAACAGGTAAATTCTGTACTAATATACATTTACCATGAATTAAATTACTGAATGATTTGGTAACATGAGTAACCACTGGAGGGAATTCACAACCATATATATACTAGTTCTATAATGCCATATATGTTGTAAGGTGCAGGCAGTGTTTTCAAGTCAGAGGTTCATGCCATTTACAGAGTGGTTCACTTCAGTGCATGCTATATATGATGTGAGGTGACTAACAAACTGTACTTTGTCACTTACCCCACCTCGCATCCTAGGACATACAGATGTCAAACTTGGCTACTAATATCTGTTACTCCGGCTCCGCAAAAGTACTTTGGATAACATTTATCTAAGAATTCTCCACCTCTACAATATGTAGAACTTTCATTTGGTATACCAATGGGAAACACCATTATATTTAACACATCTGCATGGACTTGCATGGGAAGAAAGAAGAAATGATACTAACATTTAAAAGCAGCTGGAAAGTCAGAAAGGCCTGATTAGCATCCAAAACAAGTCAGACAGAGTTTAGGGACAGTGTGCAGAACTGTTTATTTAGAAGGAAACTTGTATATTATTAAGAACTCTTGGCTTGACTGCTTAGGTGTTTCCAGCTGCAGCTTGAATATATATTTTTAAAGAAGGGTGTGATGAGACTGGAGATTTACACAAATGTGTATTTTTAGTACAGATATCGCTGTCAGAAACTGCAGAACTGTCACTATCTTTTGGTACAATGCGTGGGAGCCATTGTACTAGGTAGAAATTCACACATGCCACATAGCTTATCAGACTGCTTCAGTGTAGTGAAGTATATAGCAGGTATCTGACTGTACTAGCTAATAACATTCTGGCTATTATTAGAAGATGTCAGAATTTTCCTTTCTTTAATGTGGCATGCTGACTGGTGGTAGCCGTGTACTATCAATGAACTGCAGTCTAAAAATCCACGTGTATTACTGGAATGATAGCCACAAAAATGCAGCAGTTAGGAGAAATTTGAGGTGATTATAAATGGAAATGATGCACAGAATGTATGCTGCTTAGTTTGTAGCATTTTGGACTTGCTGTGATATTAGTAATGTACTACAGTAAATGTAAAAATAAAAATAAAAATGTTTGTAATTTCTTTTACCATCTGTGTCAGTTTGTCATCATCATTTGTGTTAGTATCTCAATAGGTAGAACACTCTCCTTTGGTGCTGGAAAATCAGAAGGCTGTGGATCTTTACACATCCCAGATGCTTAGATTAATTTTCCATTACACAGAGCAGTGCTGTATGAGTTAAGTGCTGCACTCTTGAGTGTGCCTTCTTTCAAAAAAGATGTTAAACCAAAGTCCCATCTGCCTTAATTGATGGTAGTGGGGCACTTAATGAAAAAAATATGAGATATGTGTTGTAAAATCACAAAACTGTTATATATTCACATTCAGATATTAGGAAATTATACATATATTCCTATTTACACATATACATATAAAATAAATTATGCAAATATCTTATTTTCTATTTTATTTTTTCAGCATAAAATTAACTGTTTTTCTTCTGATAGGTGGATTTCCATCCTGCAAAAACTAGTTTTTAGTGTAGTATATAAGTCTGTCACTAGCATATATACCATTGAACTTGCAGCCAGTAGTACTGCTAAAGAAAAAGGATACTTCATATGTTAATGTTCTTCAAGGTTGTTAAAGCCATTTCACTCTAATAAATATGGTTTACTTGCCCATGAGCAGTTCATCCTGGCTTTAATGCATGGCTTTCTAACCCATGAACAACATTTTTAAACTTTCTCTACTTCACTGTCCTGCCGAGTTACTCAAATTATTTTAGAAAAAACACACTCACTGCTGTTTAAACTTTCCCTTACCTCCACTGTCACTGATTGCTTTTCTTGAGGGGTTTTTAACTGCTACCTTCAGGGTCACTATGCTCCTCTACCCTACCACCAATGTCCACCCTCCCCTCCTTATCTAAATTTATACTGAACATCTCAACTCCCCTTCCTCATTCCTATCCCTTTCTCTTCCTACTTAGCCTTACCAGTTCCTGTTACTACCTCATTATCCAATAGCATTCACACAAACCCTTTACAATCATATGCCACCTTCATTCCACACCTATTCTTCTCTACTTCTTCACTTAATTTTACTCTTTTCTATTGTTCTAACTTTACAATCTATACTTTTATTCTCCTTTCCCCTTGTACAATGTTCACGTCTTACTCCTCAGCAAGTCCTTCTTTAATATTACCCTTCTTTATAATATTAACAAAAAGCATAATACCCACAAACCTTTTATTATATACATCACCCACTTAATCAATCTCCCAATACTTCCTTTAATTCACAATTTCACCCTTCCACACCATGGTATATTCTACATTTCTCTAACTGACTATACTCCATTAAAATAGTAGAAAAAAGACCAATGTCTGCCGAGTAAAGCACCCTCAATAAAAGACACTGTAAATAAAAACCACACAATCGAGGAGTGCACCAAATGCTGAGTAACAAGAAACACTGCAGAGGCTCCAAGTAGTCCAAGATTTAATGCTGTACAAACAAACAGACAAGCTGGAGATAGTAAGCGCTTTCACGTTAATACAACGCTTCATCAGACTTCAAAAAACAACCTGACGACATCCTCTTTAAATACCCTAATAACTCACAGCTTGTTTGAATCAACAAATTACATAGTTAGTAAAGTCAACAATTAAAATAACGACACTGCAGGAGCATGAGCTAAGCTCTTCCCATGCTCAAAAATATATAAATTTAAGAACAACAAAGTAAAAAAAATATATATGGAGATATATATATATATATATATATATATATATATATATATATATGTGAATACATACACATATATACAGTGTTAATAAATACAATATTAAAATTACAATACTAATGTTTGAGCGGTCTACCCGCTAGGAAGGGTTTAAGTGTTATTCTGTCATTCAATCCATATTTATGTGCTTGTAGCTTTAAGATCCACTTGCCCTCCCTCTCCTCCGTATAATTTCTAATGTTCCCTAGTCTACTACTTCTATTGACTACCTCCACGACCCTAAATTTAAAAATATGTATAGGTCCTTGTTCTAATGTATGCCGTGCCAAAGCATTAGTAATATTATCTTTCTCTATAGCATAAATATGCTCTCTTATGCGCTCACGCAAGGATCTGTTTGTTTTGCCAACATAAAACTGTTTGCAAAGCTGACATTCAGCAATGTATATAATGTTAGTGGTCCTACAATCGGCATATCCCTTAAAGACATAAACATGTCCTGTGAATGGATGTATAAACGTGTTGGTATCAGCTATATGTTTACACTGTTTACAAGAGCGCCAGGCAAAGGTGCCTGTCCTCTGGGATGAACTCAGGTCGTTGGATGTCCTGTCATAACATAATATCCTATTCAGTGATTTCATATTCCTATATGCTATGCGGGGTTTGTCATCCACTAATGTTCTGATCTTATCATCCATCATCAATAGTTTCCAATTATCCAATCACTGAATAGGATATTATGTTATGACAGGACGACCTGAGTTCATCCCAGAGGACAGGCACCTTTGCCTGTCGCTCTTGTAAACAGTGTAAACATATAGCTGATACCAACACGTTTATACATCCATTCACAGGACATGTTTATGTCTTTAAGGGATATGCCGATTGTAGGACCACTAACATTATATACATTGCTGAATGTCAGCTTTGCAAACAGTTTTATGTTGGTAAAACAAACAGATCCTTGCGTGAGCGCATAAGAGAGCATATTTATGCTATAGAGAAAGATAATATTACTAATGCTTTGGCATGGCATACATTAGAACAAGGACCTACACATATTTTTAAATTTAGGGTCGTGGAGGTAGTCAATAGAAGTAGTAGACTAGGGAACATTAGAAATTATACGGAGGAGAGGGAGAGCAAGTGGATCTTAAAGCTACAAGCACATAAATATGGATTGAATGACAGAATAACACTTAAACCCTTCCTAGCGGGTAGACCGCTCAAACATTAGTATTGTAATTTTAATATTGTATTTATTAACACTGTATATATGTGTATGTATTCACATATATATATATATATATATATATATATATATATATATATATATATATATTTTACTTTGCTGTTTTTAAATTTATATATTTTTGAGCATGGGAAGAGCTTAGCTCATGCTCCTGCAGTGTCGCCATTTTAATTGTTGACTTTACTAACTATGTAATTTGTTGATTCAAACAAGCTGTGAGTTATTAGGGTATTTAAAGAGGATGTCGTCAGGTTGTTTTTTGAAGTCTGATGAAGCGTTGTATTAACGTGAAAGCGCTTACTATCTCGAGCTTGTCTGTTTGTTTGTACAGCATTAAATTTTGGACTACTTGGAGCCTCTGCAGTGTTTCTTGTTACTCAGCATTTGGTGCACTCCTTGATTGTGTTTTTTTTTTTTTTATACTCCATTAAAATGTTAACCTTTCTCTGTCTCCATAATAAGGGACCACCCTGCCTAGAATCACTAGCAAGACAGCTCTACTTTCATCTATTTCCCTTCATCTTCCTCCCTTTTCCTTTAACATCTTTTCCTTTTCATTCAACTATAATCTCTCATTAAGTACTCCATAGTCCTCTCTATCTGCTATGTTCTCCTTTTGCATTTTCATGCATTTACTATTCATTTTATGTCACCTTACTACCTACCATGGTACTGTCATGCTTTATTCACACTCACACACTACCAGACACTTTTATTATACTCAGGCTAAACCCTCCTTCATATTTATTTCCACAAATGTATGTAATGCCCAACCTATTTACCTTTTTAAATAGAAAATATCTAAGCATTCAGTTCATGTTGACATAACCTGAAATAAATTCATATACTTCATAAAAACTAATGAATCCTAATGCTCTGTTCTGTAAAATCATTTTTTTTGTGGTGACATCATTCGCAGCACCAGCCTCATCCAGTCCACCATCATCTGTCCCTAACTCCTGTACAACACCCACAAAACTTTTCCTTACTTTCATTAACATCAGTAGTTTTCTAAACAAAATTAGAGATCTACAAGCATGGTTTCTTCAATCCTTACCAGATATTACTCCCACATAAAAGATTCTGAAATTCTCTCCTCTGGCTACAGTATAATCCAATGTGGCATACGAAAAAGGGGGAGGCACTGCAATTGTATATGATAACTATCTTAAGTGTCTCACACTTCAGAACTAATGTATCAACTTTCCGAAATGCAGAACTTCTTATCTTTCTTCTTAATGTTAATAAACATAAGAAGCTTTGTAGAGTTGTCCTCTACAAAGGACCAGGAAATAATAATAGCTTATTAGAAGAATCATTTGCTGGATAACTACAAATATTACTATTGAAACCATTATCTTAGGCAATGTTAACACAGACTGGTTATTTGGAAACCCCAACTACTAGTCTTAACTTATATGGGTTCAAACAGCTGGTCTCTTCCCCTACTCAGCTCAATAAAATGAATCATAAAAATTCTATCCTTTACTGGACACTTGTCTCTAACGCCAGCAAGAATGCTATCTCAGGGGTACTGCTAATTCCCTTAGTGACTACCACCCTATATTTACCAATAGAGAAATCACCTACCAGCTTAAAAACATTAGTATTTAGCTAGCCAAGAATCTTTTTAACTTTCATCCTGCTACACTCAATAAATTACTAAAATCCATCAATGGGTCTCTACTCAAAATCCTACCCCTAGACAAACCTGCCAACAAATTCAACACTCTATTTATGAATACTTTTAATACTCTTGCCCTTACTAGAAATACATGGGTAAAACATACTCTTCCCAGCTGTCACATTCTATAAGACTTCTCATGCAAAACTGTAACAAAGCATGGAAACAATGGCACACAGATAAACCACTCAAACCCTTCATTTATATAAGGAGTTGCACAACCTCACCAAGAAGCAAATTCACTTAGACAAAAAAACATGGTATGTGACTAGGCCATAGGACCATTACAGCGTTTCTCAACTTTTCCAACACTATTAATAAGGCTACAGAACAACTAAAGTTTATTTCTTCTAGATCTCTCAAAAGCCTTTGACACAGTGTCACATGAAAAACGTCTGACTCAAATGTCCTGTCTGAGCCTTTCCAAACCAACTATGGTTCTCTAACTACATATCTGAAAGATATCAATCTGTTGAATAACTCTCTTCTTTCTCTCCTTTTCTCCTTGTTAAAACAGCTGATCCTAAAGGCTCTTTACTTGGTCCACTGCTCTTTAATATTTTCATTAATAAGGTATATACCTCCTCTCAGCAAACTTACTTTATTCAGTATGCAGATGACTCAGCTCTCATCAGCTCATCTGATAGTTTACTACAACTACAACCCATTACATAAAATGCCTTCTACTCAGTCAAACTGTGGATACATCAAAAGAACTTTTAATTAATTTCAAAAAACCTAAACTACTATTTTTTCCATTGTCAGTGCTAAAAGTAACTTCCACCTTACCTCTTTAAAGAATACAGCTATTGAAGTCATACCAAATTGCTTGGAGTCAGCATAAATGATGACTTAAAGTTTGATCTTCACATACTAAACTGTATAAAAACAATTCATCAAATGCTAGGTCTACCATACAGAGCAAAACAATTCCTTACTCCTTCTAGTAGATTCACCCTAGCTAGCACTTATCTTTTGCATTCTCTTCTCTATGGCTCACCTGTTTTGACTAGCATCCGGATCTCTCTTAAATCACAACTGCAGCAATGCTATAAGATATCTAAATTTGCAGTTAACCTGTCACATAAAGCTCATCATTGCTCTGCATCTTGTGCTATCAGCTGATTAGAACTTCCACATCAACTAGCCCATACACAACTTCTAACCCATAAAATGCTATATAAACCCTCTTCCTACCCGTCTATCTCCTCAGTACTTCATCACTACCCCCCAAATTGCCCTTTGCACTCTCAAGAAAAAAAAAAAACTGCTTGAAATCTGAAAAAAAGAAAAACCTATGGGGGCAAAGTTTATACTCACACTGCATATCCAAACTATGGAACTCTGTCCCATATTTAATCATAACTATATCCAGCCTCCATGTATTTAAGTCCTCTTTCAAAGAATTTCTCATTTACTCATGGCTATGCCCATGCACTGCACCTGTATGATCTATATTAACAAATGCTTAACATCCTTACTAACCTAACCTCTCATCATATTATCTATCTATCTATGCCTTTCAACACCTGCCCTCTTGCATCATTTTATTTTTATTTCCTAACATAGTAGACTATATTTCTAATGCTTTTGTATATATTGATTGTCAGACAATCATTTTTTTTATTTCTTTTTATATTTATATAACTGGTGTCTCCTCCTGCTTTATTGTATCCTATGCATTTCACTGTCAAAATGTATGTATATCTGATTTTTTTAAATGAAATTTAATATTTGATGTTATTAAACTCTCTGGGCTGTTCTCTCCAGGCCTCTGCTGAAATGGATATTTATTACTCAGTTTGATAAATACATTTGTCTTATTTTCTTAAACATTTTATCCCCTCATCTTTCTGCCACATTTGAATACCCAATGTCCCTCATAGGATCATTATTACAGTAAAGCTATATAGGATTTACCCCACCAAAGATATTGGATGCCTGTCCAGTAATTCTGCCAAGGATATTGGATGCCCATCTAGTATAGTGAAGCTTTTGGGCATGTTACTCAAACACAATAGATCTGCTGAAATATGAGGGTGTACCAGTATAGACAGGATGTACAGGCACCAAAAAATAAGATCTTTCTTGCCATTGAAGTTGTGACACCCATGCAAAGGAGCATCAATCCTCACCACTAACACCAGCGAGGGAAGTGCACATTGGGAGAATGAACAGTACACACACAGTAAACTACAGTTTCCCTTAAGAGCAAACAGAGATCACATACAGTTTGGGGCTGGTTTCTCTCTCTCTCTCTCTATCTCTATCTCTCTCCAGATCCCCAGTAAGACTCCCCACTGACACAGCTATAGGGTTAAGATCTCAGCCGAGTGGTCAAGCCAAAACTTCCAACAACCTCTCTGTCCAACCAGTGCTTCATGCCCCTGCCCAAGTAGCTGACACACACACACACACACACACACACACACACACACACACACACACACACACACACACACACACACACACACACACACACACACACTTTGAGATTTGATTTATATAGAAACACACAGACACTCCTATAGAAGACTAGCACAGGATCACTAGCTATGTCCCCTTCTGCCCAGACTAAAAGGTAGTAATCACTGCCATCAACCACTACTTACTTATCAGCTACTTAAGGCTCTTCCCAAAGGATGACAAATTCTACTGTGCAATGTTACAATTATCCAATTGGTAAGTGTGACCAGAACTTTTAAGGCTATTCTAGAGTGGTCTGTACAGTATCACCAAATACATATGCAAGTACTTTAAGAGCTTATATATCTCTACACAAAAGCAGCCACCATTAGAAGGTTTAAATATATTTAATAATAAATAATAAAAGCAGAAGACAATACTTATTAACTCAACAGAATGACAGCAGAGTTCACAAGTCACAGGAAATACTTTAAAATAACATAGCAGGACAATCTCACAT
Source organism: Protopterus annectens (assembly GCF_019279795.1). Taxonomy (NCBI): domain Eukaryota; kingdom Metazoa; phylum Chordata; order Ceratodontiformes; family Protopteridae; genus Protopterus; species Protopterus annectens. Next base: position 641,030,301 of record NC_056745.1, read on the forward strand.
AAAAACAGAAAACAACTAACTAATCTTGTTATATTCCTATTTATCTGCAAGAGAACTAGGTTCTAAATAACTTACTTACAGAGCAAGGCAAAGTACTGGTGATGTCAGATTTAGAACAAAATGCAAAATGCTCTCTCTCTCTCTCTCTCTCTCTCTGAAATAGTTCTTAAATTAATAACAAACATTTCTGCTGAATTATTGCAGATTACATCATTCTTGTCACCTCTGCTTAAGTTTCCCAGGCTAGGAGGAACTTGAAATTTAATGTGTTTATGTTAAGAGTACTTATCTCTCAGAAGCTTACAGTTCTCTCTTTGAAGCTTGCCTGAAGCTGGATGTCATAAAACAATTACCTTGGAAACCTGTAATTACCTCTGTTTCCAGACAATAGAAAGAAGCCCCAACTGCAGACATTCTGTCTCCTATCTGAGATAACAAACCATTGTAAAATTATTTACTTATTTTCTCAGAGTTTGCAAGTTAACTCTGTATGTCCCAATTTCTACTATGAAAACATACATTTGTATTAGCATATAGTTTATACATATTTCTGCTGTTTTCCAATAGGGTGCACTCTGGTTAGAATCCTGAACTCAGTAGAGAACATATAGTTTAATTATAACATATAGTTCTCTTAACATTTGTACAACAAGCCTACAAATCCTATTAATATTTGCAAATGACATAGGATTATTTACAAAATTCTATCTAGCTGGGCTGGAAGCCTTCATAGAAGTATTCATTCAGTTGTCTCATTTTTTAATTTCTTTTGGGCTTTTGATACCATGATGGGAATGGATCCCATTCCTAAGTCAAAGTATGATTCAGGTTCATGAAATTAGTACTGTTTCAGTCTTTGATGTTAGCCAGAAGTGCTTTCAGAGAAATGACAGAAGGATGTATACTGTGACTGTCACCAAGGCAGAAAATGCAGGCAGTGAGGGAGTCCTTGTACAGTATCTCCCTACCATATGCACATTTTCACTTTCTGAAATATATAAGAGTTAATTACACTACACTTTACTGTGAAAAAAAGAAAGGAAGATCTATAACAGGGTATTTATCTGCCCACAAAGCCTAGTTCCAAGCTGACTGCCAATACTGAAGACATAGCCGGTCTTAGGCATAGGCCAACTAGACAGCCAGCTAGGGCGCCACCCTAGGAGGGGCACTTTTCCAGTAATCTGGATGGTGTAGGTAGAATAGGATGGGGGCACTGTGTGGTGTGGGGGTGCTGTGGAGACCTTTTGCCTAGGCACTAGTTGACCAAAGGCCAGCCCTGACTGAAGATGTTGTTGAAATGTATTATTCATTGTTATGTATTGTTACTATTATGCAAGAAGCCCAGAAGTTTCAGACATAAGATATACAAAACAATTAAGGGAGAAATTAGAAGAAAGAAAAATACTTCCACAAGAAAAACTGTCAGAAGCTTCAAAAATTGTGTTCATTATTACAACAGATTTATAAAAAACATTATATAGACCAAGAAACCTTGGGCCATTTTGTAAAAGAAACAACTGAAGAAGTGTGAAAATATAAAGAACAAAACCAAGAGACTTTTAAAAGTTATAGAAAAGAAATATGGACATGAGAAAGAGAGAGATCTGATATGGTGCAATATTTATGCAAAGGAAAAGCCAAGTTAATCAATACAAAAAAGGCAGCCCCAAAGATATTCAGAGAGAAATATAGGCAAAGGCATACAGCTATGGAAAATTTCACAATACAAAAAATAAGATCACAAAGAAAGAACATAGAACAAAATATTACTAAAGCAGAAGTAAAAAAAATAGAAGTTGAAATTTTAGAAAACTCGCAAAGTAAAGGATTTACTGTAGAAAGTCTAACGCAGGTAATATCACAGCATGATGGAACAATGAGTTCCCCAAGTATGGAGAAACAAGAGGAGCAGGAGACATCTCAAGAAGAAATATGGATATGGGAAAGAAAAGGAGATTTAATATGGTAAAATATTTATGCAAATGAGGAAGCAAAACTAATCAATACAAAAAGAGTAGCACCAAAGATATTTGAAGAGAAATATGGGCAAACACATTTGGTCATGGAGAATTTGACAATAAAAAAAAAAAAAGAAAAAGGAAAAGTAGAAAAGAGGATCGTCTTAATCTATCTCCCACTTTTTGCCGTCCATAAAAGCATGCTTTGCTGTTTCCTTCACATTGCAATGTATTTCTTTGCAAGGTCTTTCATCTATTGGTTTATGTTTCATACTCCTTTTAGTGGAACCTTACCTATCAAAATCATCCACAAAATCAGACCATTCAAATATATTCTGAAATATTTTTCTCCTATTACTACATTTCCTGTTTTTTAATCATCCAATTCTCCACATGTATCTTCTGCCAAAATTACATCCTTTATTTTGTTGTACCACAACTTCCATATATCTTTCACACACTTATTTTCTTTTGATATATCTTTATTTCACATTCTTCCCCAATATCTTTTTTCCTGTTTCTACAGTCTCCAATATATCCTTATATTTCTTTCTTATAGTCCTCTCCATTAATCTGGTTTTCCTCCTTAAAACTTTTTCTAACACATAATACATAGTAAGGAGGCTAAGAATACAACTGGATTCAACATGCCAAGTCCCCCTTTTTTGTTGATTTCATCATATACTACAGTTAGTTCAAATGGATTTAATCTGGACCAACAAAAATTATATCTACAACACGTATTTTTTAATTTTGTTTCAGGAAATTATATACTCTACTTACATAGCACATAATACCCATTAAAGTTCCATTAGCTAAATAAAGTTTTTTTTTTCACAAATGAAGCTTTAAATGACCTCCAGATATAATTTCCTGTTCTATATTCTTTATTTTCTCTTGAAACACTACCCTTAGCTTCTTTTATTATAATCAACATTTCTTACCTCTCTGCCTTTTACCCAATAAATGCATTCCTGAACCATTTCTATCATTAGTTAAGTTGTCCAGTCTTCAAAAAAGGTTATAATCTATATTGCACAAAGCTATTGGTCTCCATTTCACCATCATTTCTTTGACTGCCTTTTCAATATACATTTTTAAACCGAATTGTACAGTTTACATTTGTGAAGAAAATGAAAATACTGTCATCTGTGTTAGCATGCCTGGCAGGAGATTTTTGTATTTTCTAGATTAACTTGCATGATATGCCAACATGTCTACTTGTGAAAATGTAAATAAGTTTTAAAATGTTGAGTACTTCCCTGTTTATACAGAATGTTTAGAAAATCTATCAGTGTTTTGATGAATTTCTAATTTTGCATGTTTGAGAGGGGAAGTCTAAAGTACTGTGGAGAATCAGCTGAACAGTGAGTGATGTCATTAGAATGTTCCTGGTTGCTAAGTGATTATTTAAACAACTGATTGACAGAAAATGAAATTTTTCGAACAGCTTACTGTTATTTTTAAAATAAGACAGTTGAGACAGCAGTTTGACAACTGATTGACAGAAAATGAAATTTTTCGAACAGCTTACTGTTATTTTTAAAATAAGACAGTTGAGACAGCAGTTTGTCAGTTTGTGAAGAGTTGCAGTTAGTGGACACCCATGAAAGTGAACTCATCAAAAACTGTAAGCCTGCCTTTTGCTTTGCTGTTGTATGTTACATTAGATCAGGGACAGTATTCTTTAGCTGGATTAGGAAATCTTAGTTATCAAGATAAATTTTTCTAGAATAATGTATCCTATCCTGCAGTTTCATTTTACATTTCCAGTGGTTGAGTTCTGGTGTTTATTGAAAGCTATTGATTTACATTCTTGTAATCATTTTACTTATTATTAACTCATTACCTCCAGTGGAGCTATAAACCAAGTTGCTTTTCCTGTCCTAACTTACAGTTTTGGAGTGGTTGACTGGTCCCAACATGTTTTAGATAGATTAGATAGGAACACTAGAGCTTCATGCTCACCAAATGATTTATAAAAATCAGTGTATACCAAGATTATATATTTCCAATTTTGAAGGAGGGATGGGCCTCCCTAAAATTGATTACATGTATATATCTGCAGTTGTGGGACTCCACACATATCTGCTGACCTCACAAGACCCAAACATAAAGCTTTGAAACATAAGCAGAATAAATTTAAGATGACTTATCTGCTTAATCTAGCAGAAGCATATCAGTGTCAAGCAGGAATAGAAATGAAACCAGAAGTAGATAAAAATCAGGCAGCAACTGAATGTGCCAAAAAAAGAAAGAATATAAGGTGAAGGACCAGATGAGAAGGCAAGAAATGTGGAAAATGCATAAATATAGTTGCAAGTATAGAAAACTTCTGGAAGAACCTCATGTTGATCAGGATCAAATGCAGGAATGGTTAAGGAGAGGCAAATTCAAACCAAGAGATGAAAGGTTAATATTGGTGGCCCAAGACAGTGGGCTAAGTACACTGGCTTACAAAGTCCATTGAACATGTGGGAGAAACAGGCAAATGTAGGTTTTGTAAAACTAAATTGGAAACAGTCGCACACCTTGCTGCTGGGTGTGATATACTGATGGCAGAAGGACTGTGTACTGAAAGGCATAATACTGTGGCAAGACTGTTGCACTGGGTATTGTGCAAACATTATGGTACTGAAGTGGCTGAAAAGCACTGAAAATATGAGCCACAAAGTATCATAGAAAATGATCACCCATTACCAACAGTTTAAAAGATAGATGTTAGAAAACTGGATATAATGGTTCATGAAAAGAAGACAAAAGTAGCATTGATCATTGAAATCACCATACCCAGTGACTACAGAGTGTTGCATACAGAAAGACACAAAGTTATAAAATATCAAGATCTGCAGGCAGAAATGAGAGCAATGTGGAAGAAAGATATCCAGACAGTTCCAATAGTAGCAGGAGCAACGGGTTTTATAAAAAATAATCTACAATTGTATTTAGATATGTTACCAATCTGTGTAACCATGTACGAATTGGAGAAGGAGTCATTACTGGGCACATTGCAGGTGCTGCAAAGAGCACTTTTGGCTGAAATCAAAGATTGAAACATTACTAATTTCCAGAACTTTAATTGTACTTTGACTTAGGAATGGGGTCCATTCCCATCATGGTATTAGAAACTGAAAAGATTTGGAGAAATTAAAGAGTGGAGCTCAGGAACTTTGCACTGTAAATGGGCGGAGCCTAAGACTTTTCACAGAATCAAATTATGTCCTCACATTTCAAACAAATATTCATATCTCTGGAGCCATGAAGATTATTAAAGCAATATGAATGGTAAACTATTCAGCACAAACTATTGTTATAGTGGTAGTATTCTTTATGTTTTAGGTCTTAAACCAAATTTTATAAGTCACAGTAAACACAGTCACTATTACATTTGTAATATTTTATTTATGTATTTATTTTATTTATCTATTTGCAGTTTGTTGACCTGAAAAGTGCATTGGGCTGAAATGAGCCCATTTTCAATGGAGGCCTGTGGTGAAAAACTCCATGTACAGTATTACAATAGCAAAAATCAACAATATTAACAAATATAACACAGTTTAAAAACATTAGAACAAAGTGACATATAAAATAGTAACAAAACTTTTGTGGAATGTGCCATAACAAAGTATTCTATGAAAATATAAAATAACAAAGTATTTTGGAGTACAAGTTTCTAAGATATATAGGGAATAGATAAAGCTGGAGAAATTAAAGGAAGGTGAATGGAACAGAAACTAGTGTTAGGCTGAGTTTTGAAAAAGAAGGGTGAAGGAAGTAGGGGTGAAATAGAAGGAGTCAAGTAGGCTGACTTACATATCTCAGCAACCATTGAAGTTATACATATACCGTTAGCAGAATTTTATTCATCTAGCTGTGACCTTTCATACGAGGCTAAGGAGTTCTGTCTGTGTTACTTGGTTTTTGAGATATTTAGAAAAATATTAAAATTGTATCTATATACCTTAATAGCATAAAACAGTTAATATCTATTTACCTGCACTAGCTAGAGGTCAAACATTAATGCAGTTGAGTTTACTATTGTGTACACTTTAAGATGAAATATTTTAAAAGCTTGTGTATAGCATGGTTTTGGAATTACTGAATTGGCCAGAAAACTACCTGTACTCAGTGGCCTTGAGGACATCAATGAATTGGAGACTGTTGCAAGCATTTCTGGGATGGGATAAAAGTTTTTTGAAAGTGAAACCACCACAGTACAGTAAGGTACTGTTCTAGTGGAGAGAAACAGTCAATTTAAAATATTTTAAATGCTTTATTGTTGTTTATTCATAGCAGGGACAGTAAATAGGGAGAAAAAGGACAGAGAAGTCGAGCATTTAATAATAGAATCCCGTTGTTGTCCTTTAAGGAGCCTAGCCCAAATTCCCACTGCTCCAAAGTATTGTTTGGTTATGTGGCTTGCTAAAATTCACACAGTAAGCAAATGAAGCTGGAAAGATTCAAACCCTGCACCCATGACAGTGGTAGTAGCTCATTAACAAGTAAGAACTTTAGTCGTCAGGGCTAACTGCATGAGGAATGCAAATGAGGTGAAACAATTTAGAAACATAGCAAAATTGTGGCATGTGCCACAGGCGTTAGTGTAGCGGTACGCCATGAAGATAGATAAAAGTTGTGTTCATATGTTAGGGGTAAGAGCAGGATTAGCAGAAATATAAATGTTTCAGGCTGTGTTTATTTTTTAGCAGCAGCCACAAAGGTGCATATTGTGGCTCATCATGTAGCAGAAGAATACAATAGCACCTAACATTTCATCTCCTCCATGATTAAAAAATGGTGGACCAGCTGGTACAGATGTGTTGCACTCACATCCAGGTTCACGGGATGTATGGAATATATATTCCTATGAACACCAAAGTATGTGAAGCAATGACAATCTTGACTCCAGTGACCTTTCAGCAACCAATAGGGAACATTTAGTGTATTTAGTCATCTATTTTTATAATGCACCATCTCTCTTGCTACAGAACATGGATGAACATCTGTGGTTTCCATGTACCACAAAGAAGAGAAACAATACCAAAAAGGCATTTTTATGAAATAGCCCATTATCCTGAGGTAACTGGTGCTGTCATCTGCACCCTCATTGCATCAAAACCCCACCTGGGACATAAGGAAAATGGTAGATTCCACTCCATCATCTGCCAGTTGATCTGCAATGCATACGGTATAACAGACAGTGTGTCAGTGTGCTACCCAGACAGCACCCATGATTCATTTATTTGGTACACGTCTGACTTATATCAGTGATTTCCTCAGGGAATTCTTATGGATGATGCCAGTTATGCTTTGAAGCTATGGTTTATGACATCAATACAAACTCACAAACCATGCCAGAGAAAACAGATAATGCCATTCTATCGCGGATGCAAAACATTGTAAATGTATGTTCAGAATGATGAAGACCCACTTCTGCTATTTAGACACCTCTGTTAGTGATCTGCCATATGCTCCAAAAAACATTCAGTAAGACATTTGCTGTGTCTGCAGCATTGCATGCATAATGGTACAAAAACAGCTGCAGCAGGGTACTGACAGCAGACAAAAATATGTGCAGAGTCAGCAGTGGAGGAGGTGCCTGGTGAGGTGTTAGTGGAGAGTGTGGATTCAGGGAATGACAATGTGTAGTGGATGTGGGCAGTGCATGCCATGCTACTGGCTTAGAGGATGTTTGGGTGGGCCAGATTAGACATAAAGTATAGCAATGGTGCATGAAATACAACAACCAGGTTATGCTATGTTCTGCAATGACTGGTCACACTGTGCATCAGCCACAAGCTACTCTCATAATACAACAATCAGGGCAGGGTGCAGATGCCATCATATGCACAGTAGGGAGAACCACAGTGACAGAGGCTGGTAACAGGCACTCTTGTGGGTTGGTGGGTGAATAACAATGTGGATGTGAATGTATGTCATAGTCTGTAAGTATGCTGAGCTAAGTTGACTATGCAGGGGGGGGTGATGACTGTATTATAAAGTACTTGAGCAAATGTGGGTGAGGATTAGTCGGATGGCATATGGGTTGTCACATCTCCGGCAGAAGTTGCTGCAGTGTGTGTGTTTCTCTGTCACACGGACATCCCCTCCAAGGAGCATCCTCTCAGAGGAATGCTACTAGTATGATCTTCAGCTGGCACAGAAGATTGTGTGCTCTATAATCATGAATGATGGGCTGTGTCATGAGTAGATTCAACAAATACATTACTTCTGAATGTATATTTACAGTGGACCACAGATTTCTTTACACTGGTAGTATGCATGGAGGACATGGCTCTACAAGACGTATACCATCAACTGGCCATCCCACAGTGTGTTTCCCAACCACAGCAGAAGAGGGTCAGCCAAGGCAATATATGTCAGTACACTGGCACTTTAAGACAAAGACTCCCCACAGCATCTATCCAAATTAAAACATAAATGCACAAAATCCTCTCTGAGGATGTTACTCAATCCATGTAGCACACTAATCAACTGTACAATAGCTGTGGGGTATCAGTTTGTGCCCATATGACTGTACTGCACAGCTATTGTGTAATGGCCATGGAGAAACTTAGGTCAGGTTTGGAGTCAGAACCAAGGCATTGCTGGCCACCAGTATGCTGGCCCCTACCTTCACCACATGATTATGGGAGTTGCCCACACCTATTGGGATGCAGGGGATTAGAGTCCACCTTGGGTTGTTGTGTTGGCCATTGACCTACAATAGTACTCTGTGATGGGGGGTTGCACAGGCAATGGAGCTGTGCCTTTGTGTGTCTGTGGTGGGGTGTAATATGCCTACTACAGTCCCCATGATCTAGTGTATCAGCACTACATTGTGGTAATCCTACATTCCAGTGATGTTACAACTTTAAAACAGAAAGGCAGAAATAAATATAGCACCATCTACCTTATACAGACTCAGGTAGCAGCTAAACACCTGAACTGCCTGTAGGAACAATATGACCATATTTGGTATGTGACTGGTTTTGGCAGGTTTCACTACATACTATATATATATATATATATATATATATATATATATATATATATATATATGTGTGTGTGTGTGTGTGTGTGTGTGTGTGTGTGTGTGTGTGTGTGTGTGTGTGTGTGTGTGTGTGTGCGCGTGTGTGTGTGTGCACATGAGTATACCCACTTGGCGCATCAACCACGGACACTTGAAATGGTGGGTAAAGTTCTGCTCCAATGTTAAGACCTCCACTGCGAATGAGGGAGCACTCAGTTTAGACAGAGATGTCAGGATGCCCTCAGTGTCTACAAGAGATGATTACATAGGCCGCTCCCACCTTTGGCTATCCCCTCCCATATCATGTTGACTGCTTCAATGAGGACATGATGGATCATGATGGCAACCCTACAATGTACTTGATCTTTTTACCTGCACAGCAAAGTCCCATCATATAAGGCCTAGGAAGACCATGTCCCTCTTCTTCATTAGGAAGATCCACTGGCCTTGTCCACTGAGGGTCTGAAGCAAGGTCTCTGTCTCAATCTTTGCCAGGTAGAACTTGTATAATCTTTTTTCTTTTTCTTTCTTTTGGAGCCATCTTGCTCTGCAAATTTGAGGATAGACATATGTTAAGTTGCTGGCCTGTGATACAAGGTTTGATTGTCTCAGCCATTATTTGCCTTCTGTATGACCCTGAGCAAATCACTTAATCCGACATGGTTCCTAGGTCAGTCCTAAAAAGGGACTGTGAGTCCAGTGATCCTACATGGTTAAAAATAATGTATTATATTATTATTATTATTATTTAACAAACACACATTACAATACTCCACCACACAGTTGACAGGTAGCACTGACTCTGCAGCACTAAGCACCTAACGATCACTGCCACAGGGCAGCTGGCTGCAGCTAGTCACATGTTCCGCTCTGCAACACCAAACAGTGAAGTATGTACCTGTGAGACTTACCATGGCAGTCTAAGTGAATCGCTGCATCTTTCCATCACATATGTGTATTGCTAAAGCTCTCATCACCTGTATCCTGTCTGTTCACCTGGCTGTGGTTGCAACATCCTTTACTTATTACACCTTTTGATGTCCCTACCCTCCCAATGACAAATAGTTTCAAACAAACAAATACTAACAGTGTGCCACTGTTGACTGGTATGTGCTGCCTGGCTTATGTAAGTGTGCAGCACAACAAATGGTTAAGACCTACTACAAGACATCTCTGACTATTTCACATTCAACCTTTGTGATAGCCCCCTGGGTAGAGTGGTACACATACATTTAGGTAGGAACACCCCTCCCACACACACACACACACACACACACACACACACACACACACACACACACACACACACACACACACACACACACAGGCAGCATAGCATTTTGAAGACTTCATACACCTCATTCCATTTAACTGCATATGAAGCCCCCACAACCATCAACTGAGAGTCACGTTGTGAAAAGCAGTCCTCACCAGTAACACAGAAATACATCTTGAAAAGCATTGTTCTGCCCCAACCAGCAAAATAGACAAGTATTTTCAAAAGTAATTCCCCCCACACCTCTACAACAGAGAGAAAAGGTATGAAAAGCATTTCCCCTGAAAGAACACCAGAAAGATACAGTTTGAAAAGCACTTCTCCCACCACACAACAATAGACAGCTACATTTTGAAAGCCCTCAGCTAAAAAGGGGCTTCATGCTCAGTCAGACTATGCCAGTAAACAAATGCTACTACTAAATAAATAAATGCATAATTAAATAAATACCTTTTACTGAAGAGTTGGAAAAAATCTTTTTTAAGTGGGATGGCTTCATGTACTGTGCTTTTCAGTGTTTCTGTACATACTATAAAGATTAATACACAGCAATACACGAAGGCATCGATATGCACACAATACTCAATGGCATCAACAACAATACCAGATATAGCAAAATAATAATGCTGATGATAATCATGCTATCAATATCAGTAATGCATGCATTTATTTTTCTTTTCTTTTCAGTACAAGTTTTTTTTTTCCCTACAGGTTATTATGGAAGAGGCACTGTGGTGAGTTATTACATAATCAGAAAAGTGAGCTCTACTTGTCCAACACGTTAGGTGTTAGTTATGGAAATTTCATCAAGTGTAAGGTGGGATTGTAGAACTGTATATGCATTGCATATGTCATATATAGGGTATCCATTGCTCTTTGTTTTGTTTTGATGTTCTTTTAATAAAGCAGCCCTACTATTTTAGGTAGGGGAGTGGGAGAGCTCTCTTACTGTTGAGAAAATGAGGGGAATGAATCCTTTTCCCAAAATACAGTTTGCAGAGAAGAATAATTGTGTTGAGAATATTACTGAAATATATGAATCAGAAAATGGAAAAGTGGTATTGCACAAGGAAAATGATGAAGCGTGACTAGGTACTTTCCAAATATGTTTGCACAATGAGGTGCTGTTCTGTTTGTTTGATGAGGAGGAATATGCAGACAGTTTTTCTGTTTCCTGCACTGACAAAGTTCAGAAGCAATTTCCTGTGAAGTGAGTTGAAATGCAGCTAACAGATTGAACACGTAAGCATAAGCAAGCAGCAGCAGATGGTGGTGTTAAAACTTTATGTGGCAGCAGTGAGAGGATAAGGCCTGCATTCAGAGAGATTCTCTTTCCCTGCACTAATTGGACAATGCAGGAGGGTCAATTAGCATGATGAAGTGAATCTCCAGTTCTCAGACATGTAAGCTGCACAGAGAAAAACTTCATTATTTGCTTATTACAAAGCCTCTGAAATGAACACTGAGCTGCTCTGTCAGACCTGACCATGCTAATGCTGTTCCTATCAGCCTAAGCATCACAGTGGCATAAAGACCTCTCATATGCACACACACATGTGCACACACACATGTACACACACACACACACACACACACACACACACACACACACACACACACACACACACACACACACACACACACACTGCTCGTCTATGCTTACCTGTTCAACGACTACTCCCATATGAGTGAATGGAGGATCACTGTCAAAAGATAGCATAATCTTTTTCTTCCTAGAGAAAAAATAGCTTGACAAAGTTAATCAGGATTTACTGTAATTTCCAGGACAAAGAACATAGCTAATCAGCATTAACCACGCCTCTGGACTGCTGTATTAGCAGGCACCTTCCCTTGCAAGACCACTCTCAGTATTACAGCCCCCATATGTTTAAAACTATAGTAGTAGGCAAGTCTCTGAATTGGAAAGACTTACCTCAGTGGACACCAAGATCTTCCAAGAGGGCCTGTCTCAAACCAATAGCTGGTGTCAAAATAATGGACTAAAACTAAATGCCAAGAATTATATAACCATATCCTTTGGTAAGCATGATTCCTCTTGTAACTATCATAATGAAATTTGATCCCTTAGTTAAGTTTCTGGGAACCTATGCCAACAATGAACTGACCTTTGATCACCATGTATCCACTATTGCAAGGAAGTCCTTTTCATTGTACATCTATATCTAAAGGCATTGCATCCAGATCCAGGGATGCAATTGTTTCACTGTAATCAGCAGTCATTAGGCTGATCATTAAACATAATGTCTCTTTCAGTGTATAAATGTGCAAACACATGTCACAACCAGAACAACTACAGCACTTTCTCACGAAAAAAGTCAAGGGCCTAAATTGTAAAAGGTATGCATACTATCTCAAAGCATTATTCCACTTCTCAGTAGCATATAGGCCACTGATAGGTGACCTCTGCCTTCAGTGTAGTGTTTCAAAAGACCCTATGTTTTCTGACATATTACATGTTACATTAACAGAGACTTGGCTAAAATCCACCAATAACAACAATGAAATTGTCCCTCCAGGATACAATGTATTCTGCAAAGATAGGACAACCAAAAAGAGCAGGGAGTAGCTAACCTATTCAAATATCACCTAACACTAGACTGCCTGGAACTTGACATCCCTGACTTTGGAAGTGCATAACTAATCTTTACCAAATTAAAACTCAACCCAAAAAACACATCAACATTATTGGTGGTTATATACCACCAGGCAACAATATCCTCACATTAGAAGACATACTTCACTGGGCCTCTAATTCTCTCCCACAAGAAACATTCCTGATTTGTGACTTCAGTATTGACTGGCTAGACTGCTCCTCTCAGAATCCAGGATCCCAGATTGACCTACATGGGTTCACCCAGCTGATTGCATCCCCCCACTAGAACTGACACATCTACTTAGTATCAGTCTATCCTCGACTGGGTTCTGGTTAACAACCCCTCCCTATAATCTCAGGCAGGCTGTCTTCCTGATGGTCTGAGTGCTGACCTAGCAGCTTTCCTTGTATGTAACATTACATACCAAACTAACCAAACCACATATTGCACTATCAGAAACAAGAAAGCATTTAACCCACATAGATTCATCACTGCCCTAAAAAGCTGTAACTGGGATTCACTCAAACATATACCCCTAGAAGACACTGTTAACTCCTTTAATACTACTTTTTTAGACATTTTAAACTGCCATCCTCCCTCCAGAACCACCAGAGTTAAAGCCAACTATGCAACCTGGCTGAGTAAGGAATGCAGATCCTTACTTAAAGTCAGAGACAAGGCTGGGAACAACATCACAAATACAAAACCCAAATTACAAAACAAGCATTCCTAGAACTGCAAACAAAGCTAGGAAACATGTAAAACAAGACAAAATCAACTACTACCATAACATTCAGAAAAAACACCACAACAACCCTCAAAACTTTTGGGCTGCAGTTAATAATATACTTCTACCAGGCAAAGCAGCTACCCGGACTCCTGTCTCAAACAGCAACTCTGATAATATAGTAACCCAGTTTAATAAATACTTTACAGAAACTAACCTATCCCTTGCTAATTCTCATAACATCTCCAACGACCTTGCCCCTGCAGCACCCGAGCTCAGCAACTCCTCCCAAAATAGCCCCAACCAATTTACGTTACAATACTGCATAAACTAAAACCTACTACCCTAGCCACAGATAACCTCTCCATCAAATATCTGTTGATTGCAGCAGAAGGAATAGCATATCCAGTAGCAGTACACAATCAGATCAATATCTGAGAGCATAGTACCTGTTATCTGGAAGATCTCCCACATTATACCTCTACACAAAGGAGGCAATTCCACCGAACTCACTATCGTCCAGTTGAGATTCTATCACCCTTATCTAAAATCCTAAAAAGAGTCATCCATACTCAACAAATGGACTACCTCCACATGCACAAACTATTATCTAACACACAACATGGTTTTTGCCACTATCACAGTACCACTACAACCCTAATGTCATTTACTAATACAGTTAACTACTATAGAAATCAAGGACAATTCGTATCTGCCATAGTTTTAGACTTGTCCAAAGCCTTTGATATGGTAAATCACAACAAAGTAATTAAGGTCCTTTCCTCCCTAAACCTTGTTAGCTCCTCTATCACCTGGTCCAAAACTATCAGGACGTTAGCAGGCTGTACTATGGTAAGACAACCTCTCCACTCTCCTACCAGTTGCCTTAGTGGTCACACAAGGCTCCATCCTTGGACCTCTACTTTTCGCCCTGTTTACCAATCAACTTCAGACATCCTCTCGTCATGCCTCTGTGAGACAATATGTGGATGACTCTACTCTAATATGCACAGCCTCATCCCTACAAGACCTCTACACCATAACCCAAGATTAATTTCTATCAGTAGAAACATGGCTTGCCAACTCCCAACTCATTCTAAACACCAATAAAACAAAGCTACTTCTATTTTACCTTTCAAGAACTCCCTCTTCTCACCTAACTTTCAATGTAGAGTCCAAAAATAAAACCATTATCACCCCAGTAACACATACTAAACTGCTAGGTGTCGAAATTGACAATAATCTGAAATTTGACATTCATATTGTGCAAACAATTAAAAAGGTTCACAAGAAACTAGGTCTTCTTTACAGGAACAAGCAATTCCTAACTAGATCCACAAAAACTACCATCACCTGTACACACCTCCTGTCAACTCTCCTATATACATCCTCAGTACTAACTAACCTCCATAAAGCTGACTTTACCAAGCTTGACTCTTGTTACAATAAAATTGCCAAGTTTGCTATTGATGCCACACACAGGTCACATCACTGCACTGCTCTTAAACAACTAAAATGGTTAGAACTTCCTCAACTGCTACATTATATACAACTAACATTTGCTTACAAAATCATACACCAACCAGATAAAATTCTGCTCTCCAAAATATTATACAATCATATACCACTACTAGAGCCCTCTGCTCCAGTGATAAACTGTTGTTAGAAACCAGCAAAGCTAACATCTCAGCTGGGGAATCTCTCTTCTCTAATGTCATTCCTAAAATATGGAACAAACTACCAAGCTCTATTTCCTCTAACTGCTCCATAGCACAATTTAAAAAGCTCCTAAATGCTCACTTAAATGACATCTGGCTTTGTTCTTGCAACCATCCTGGAGAGCTCTATGTTCTGCATTTGTCACCACATCTTTCATAGTGGGTACTGTCATACTTCAGTCTTTTCTCCCATGCTATTGTAACTTGCCTTTCTCTTTATCTAAATGCATGTATCACATGGTGTGTTATTATAACCTCTAAAGTACTGTTTTGCTCATTATTGCACTGTTGATGATTTTGTTATGCTACTTGAATTTCATTGTATTTTTAACTTTATTAACATGTTTATTACTTATTACCGGAGCTTTTCTCCCCAGGCCTCCACTGAAAAGTGACATGTGTCTAGTCGGACTTTCCCGGTAACTAAATGTGAAATAAATAAAAAATAAATATTCATATGTCCAATATTATTATAAACACCTGCTCAAGGGATCTCAATCTATTTTGCAAAATAAATCAAACACGTGGGAGGGATAGGGCTGTGTCAATTCCATGGAACCATCTTTCCTTCCACACAAAGCAAAGTACTTCTGTTATTCTATTCAAATGTAATTTGGGTGAATAGATGGGTAACCTCAAATTCACCCCTGGTTTAGCACCTCTGTCCCTCCCTCAGTGATATGAAAAAACATGTAAATGTCCCAACATATCCGTGTTCAGCCCATCTCTGGGTTATTTGTATGCAAAATGTAAGAGCTAAAAACTACCAATGTAATGCAAGGCTATGGTTTTTAAAATCCTCACAGATTAATAGTTTAGTAAGTACCTATGAACCATGGCACAGAAACCTTCCAAATTAAGGCTTCCGCATCATGGTAAGCCTTTCAGTATCTCAGGAAAGGAGTTTGTGAACAAGGCAGCTGCATGAAAAACACCGTTGATCCAAATCTGAGCAAAGAAAGAGCATTTATAGACAGGTATATGGTTTGGGACTGTCTTGTGAAGCCACTGAGCTTCTCAGTGGTTCAAATGGTTTCTATTATTCATATAAACAAGACAAGTTATGTGAAATAAACATAAAATATGCCCAGGAACAGCAAAGGACTGAAAGAAATAAAATTCACTTTTAATGACAACATAGTTCCTCAATAGTTAAAACCATGCCCCAAAACCAAGAATGAAGAGTTTAAAATAAAATAAACTGTCAAGAAGTGCTCTCATCTTCCTTTGAAAACTTCTTCAGATGATATAGTCAGTTACACAACAGTCATGTGTTTGATGAGCCCTCTCATTGGAAAAACAATATTACGGTATTAAAGAGCCAATACCTAGTTCCAAAATAACTGTAAGCACTGCTAGGTATAAAAGAATGCTAAAATCATTGATGGAGATCATCTTTCTAATGCTTTTAATTTTGGTAAGCAAGCAATAGAAATTTGCTCATTAATCCCTGGCCACAAAATGGCATTCAGTCAAAACTCCCATTGCAGTTCCATTTTATTCAAGTAGAGAGTCCATGATCCATTTCTTTCATCTACCACTATTTGGTTAATAACAAAAATTGAAAAGAATGACCTGGATTATCTACAGTGTGCCTAGCTATGGTGCTATTAGGTTTCTGTTTCTTAATGTCATATGCATGTTCATAAAATCCTGTCATGGAGTCTTTTCTCTGTTTTACCTGTATAGAAACTCAAATAAAAATAAATCCAATGAAGCCAGTCAGTAAAGCAAACCACAGTTTTAATCTTCAGTAACCAAAATCCACTTGGGTGGATTTATTTTTGTTTTGGCTTCGTAGCCTGGACACCTGTGGATTTAGGTTCATAGGTTCATAGGTTCATAGGTTCATACTAGGCTATCTGCCCAAGGGCATTTATAAGCCTAGCCAATAGTTATGTGGCTTTCGCCACCCCTTTAGTTTGAATAAAAACTATGCCTATCATTTTTCTGTGCCTCTGTCAAGCAGTGACACTGAAGTAATCCCTGGGGTATATCTGCGATCTCCCATCCATTGGTCAAGATTCCTCTTGAACAAGGCCAGCGAGGTGCTCTGCCTCACATGTACCTGGATTTTGTTCCACAGCATAGGGAGTCTCTGGGTGATGAATCTGTCCCTCCAGCACGTTCTATTTATAACCGTGTCAAGGTTTAAGTCTCCTGCCCTTGTGGTTCTGAGGGATCTAGACTTTTTGAGGTGAAGCATATTCATCAAATCTGGGTTTGACATGGCCTTATATGTCAGGCACAGGTCACCTCTGAGCAAGCGGTATGAGACTGAATAAAGCTGGAGTTCTTTCAGTCGGGCAGCATAAGACATATTTTTGAGACCCTTTATCCTTTTGGTGAGGAACTTTTGGGGCCTTTCAAGCTGCATCAGGTGTCTGGTCAGATACAGGCCGAGCGGCGCATTGTACTCAATCATAGGTCTAATGAGTGATGAGTACAGGGGACGATGACCTCCCTTGATCTAGATGTGAATCCCTTCATGATCAGGTGGGCGATATAGAAGGTTTTCCTAACTACTTTAGCAACATGAGTGTCAAGCGAAGACTACTGTCAACTTGGGTCCCCAGATCCCTGATGACTTTTTCTGTGCTCAGTGGATTGTCACCTATATGGTAGCTAGGGGTAACCTTGTTTTTCCCAAAGGGTATGACTATGCATTTTTGGCGTTTAACTTCAGGCCATGGCTCTGGCACCAGTTATCCGTTTCTGTGAGGCCCTTCTGGAGGATATCTGTGTCAGATGTGTTTTCGACTATGGCCCAGTTTGCAGTCATCTGCAAACTTTGTCAGCCATAACCCTCCTGTGTTTGCTTGTACTTCAGAAAAGTAGATGCCGAACAAGAGTGGACCCAGGACTGAGCCCTGTGGGACACCACTTGTGACAGGCTTTGAGTCTGACATGGCTCCAGCAACTCTGACCCTGTGGGTTCTGTCGCTTAGCCAGTTTGCAACCCATCTTGTGATGTATGGGTTTACATTCAAGCTGATGAGGTTTTCGATGATACCTGAGTGGGGTATTGTGTCGAAGGCCTTTGCCAGGTCGAGGTAGGCTGTATGGACTGCCTTTCCCTCATCAATGGCCTTGGTGACTGTCTCGAAAAAGTCAACCAAGTTTAAGAGGCAGGATCTGCCTTTGACAAAGCCAAACTGGGTTGGATCCAAAGTCTGCAAGTTCCTATGTCTTTATTTATGAGTTCCATTATGATCCTCTCCATGGCTTTGCAGATAAGGCTTGTCAAGCTAATGGGCGGTAATTTCCAGGGTCTGTGGAGGCACCGCCCTTATGAAGTGGGACCACAGTCGCCGTCGCCACTCCTTGGAGTGCGTATCCTGAGGTGAGGCTAAGATTAAACAGCTGTCCTAACTGTGGGTTTAATTCCTCGTTGAGTTCATGAAGCACACAGCCGGGGACACCATCCGGTCCCATGGATGCTGTGTTTTTGCCTTAGTGAGGGCAGTTCTCACCTGGGCGTTAGAGATGTTTGGGGGCTACAATCCTCTGGAATAGATATCTCTCCTTTTGGGGAGGTAGAAGTTTGCACTGAACCTGTCAGCCAGTATGTTAGCAATGTGTGTAGGTTCAGTAATTTTCACATCATTTTGAACTAATTCTGAGCATATCTGGGAGTTTCCTCCTAGGTTTCTAACATAGCTAAAGAAGGCCTTATGATTGTCTTTAGAGTCCTTGGCGATTTTTCTCTCAAAATTTGCCTTTGATGATTTTATGAGAGCTCTTAGTTTTTACTTATAATGATCAAAGGTGTCTTACCTTTCAAGGATTTTGCTCTATCTTGTAGTAGCTTCCTCCTTTTGTTGTAGAGCTTGTTTATGGCTGGGGTCCACCAGACTGGACGCTTGCCTTTGGTACAGAGAGTCTTAGTTTTGTTTGGGATTGCCTGATCCATGCAGTCCTGTAGGTGCTGGTAGAAGGCATTTGTAAGTGATTCAGCGGTTTGAGTAATGTTTACCACTGGCTCAGGGGCCTTAAAGGAGACCACACTAGTTTTTAGAAGTGTGAAATCGGCTTTTGAGAAGTTTTTCACTGTGGTCTTTTTGTTTCAGGTGGGGCGGGATGAGGACCTCCAGCGAGATTAGTTTATGATCTGATCTCACCAGTGAGGGGTATACTTCGGTGTTGAACATTTTGATCCCATGTTCGTGATGATGAGATCAAGTATGTTTTCACCTCTTGTGGGGATGGTGACTAGTTGTTCCATGGCATTTGAGTTTATGAACTCCAGGAATCTTTGGGTTAGAGTGTTCGGGCTTGAGTAGTGTTCCCAGTCTATATTAGGGTAGTTGAAGTCACCTAGTATGATGGTGTTTGGAGATACATTTATCCCTCCAATGTTTTCAGGAAGGCCATGTGAGGTTCCTGAGTTTGAGAGGGTGGCCTGTAACATGCTACAAATTGCAGAGCAGTCTTGCCTATGGTTAATTGCACCTGGATGGTCTCCGATGCATCGTGCGTTGCCACCAACCTTGAGGTGTGGGTGTCCTTTATGAATATGGACACCCCTCCTTTCTTGGTGTTGTCCGGATTTTGGGGCGGAACGCATGATATGAGGTGAAACCTGTTAGTGCTGGGGTGCTCTCAGGAGCCTTGAACCAGGTTTCTGTCACAGCACAGACATCGATGTTCTCCATATTGAGAAGGGCCTCGAGTGCGTGCATCTTGAGATTGAGACTTCTGGCATTGAGCAGCATTACCCTTAGTTTTTTTCCTTTTTGGTGTTCTAGGGTGGTAGGTTTAGAATTTGAGCCTTGCCTAAAAAGGCACTATGGGGGTGGCAAGAGCCTTTGCCAATATCCGAAGCCCAGGGTGACAGGTGCAAGCCGTCCCTTGCGAAGCAGCGTGGCTTGTCCAGCATGTCATCCCAGGCAGACAGACATTGGATCCCCTTTGAATGACACCAGAATTTAAGCCAATTATTAAAGCTGATCATCTTATCACTGTATTGTGGCATCATTCTAGGTGAAGGTAGGATACTGCTCAAGGTCAGGGTCATACCTGCCTGGGCTACATAATCAGAGAGCTCCTCGGCGTCCCTTTCATGTAGTCCAAGGAGGTGCGTCTCAGGTCGTTGACACCAGCGTGGACAATGACTGAGTTGTACTTGAACCTGCTGTTGAGAGACCTGAGTGCTTGCGTTATGTGGCGGATTCTAGCGCCCGACAGGCAGCTTACTGTGACCTTCTCCTTACTCAGTCTGGTGAGCGGGACGTCAGTGTGTCTGACTATGGAATCACCAATGACAAGTGTGTCTGGCATTTTGTTTGGCCTTAAGGGCTGTGACTGTTTGACACTCTGACTGTGTGGTCTATGTGTTGCATGTGTTGGGTCGTGAGGTGGTAGTTGTTTGGGTGTCTGCTTTGGTGGCCTCTGCTGTTTTGGTATTTATTTATTTTGGTATTTATTTATTTTGGTTTTATATAGAAACTCAGACAGATAGAACATACAGCACAACAAATGACCTTGTTAGAGTTACAATTATAGCGCCCTTTCAATTTGAATAAGATTTCATTCACTTTGAATTCATTTCCTTGGAGAATAAGTTTGCAATAAGAGCAACCTCCACATTTTTTAATCCCATAATTCTGATTCAAAGGCTTACTTTTTCTTTCAAGCATGTATTTTAAATTTCTGCACTTTCAAAACGTCACTTTGGGCACTAAACCCACTTGTTCGCGCATTTGGCTGTATTGGGTAAAATGATTCAGTTCTTTTTCATGATGTCTAAGATTAGATAACTGACATCAGAAAAGGTACATAGTCAAACAGTTTTCTCCATTTTTCGAGAGCCCACCAACTAGCCCAGAAAAAAGCAGTTGTGAAAGGGCAATTTGTTTGGGCTACCCGCATGACCTCTAATGGTACCAATTTTTGGAATGAAAGCGAACTCTTGAGAAGCATGTTTCTGAAACAAAGTTATCCATTTTATTTTCTAAATGACATCATGATGGAAGTTTTGAACAAACGTGAGTGGAAACACTTTGTCCCTATTTTAAATAATTCCAGCCAATTGTTCACAAATACACCATCCACAGATGTACAGTTAGTGAGGATTGAACTAACCCTGAAAAATGACCATTTGAATTCTTTCATCACTACCTTTTCTGATGACAGTTATCCAGTTTTAGACATCATGAAAAAGAACTGAATCATTTTTACCCAATACAGCCAAATATGCAAACAAGTGAGTTTAGTGCCCAAAGTAATGTTTTGAAAGGGTAGGTATTTAAAACACCTACTTGAGTGATAAATTAAGCCTTTAAATCAGAATTATGGGATGAAACATGTGGAGGTTGCCCTTATTTCAAATTTATTCTCCAAGCAAACAAATTCAAAGTAAATGAAATCTCACACAAATTGAAAGAACGCTATAATTGTAACTCCAACTGTCTGTGTGTCTATATATAGGTAAAAGAGAGAGAAAACTCCATGACAGGATTTATGAACATATATATGACATTAAGAAACAAACCTAATAGCACTCTAGCTAGGTACACTGCAGATAATCTAGACTAGTCTCTTCAATATTTTGTTATTGACCAAATAGTGGTAGGTGAAATAAATGGACCATGGACTCTCTACTTGGATAAAATAGAACTGCAATGGATGAATGCAATTTTATGGCCAGGGATTAATGAGTAAATTTCTATTGCTTTCTTACTAAAATTAAAAGCATTAAAAAGATGGTATCCATCAACATTTTCAGCATTCTCTTATACATAGCTGTGTTTACAGTTCTTTTGGAACTAGGTATTGGCTCTCTAATACTGTAATATGCTTTTTTCTGGTCAGAGGGGCTCAGCAAACATATGACTGTTGTATGACATTTGATTGGACTATAAAAGTAGCACAATATTTGACTATATCTTTTGAAAACGTTTTCAAAGGAACACAAAAGTGCTTATTGACAGTTTATTTTATTTTAAACTCTTGATTCTTGGTTTTTGGGCTTGATTTTAACTATTGAGGAGCCACCTCATCAGTAAAAGTGAGTTTTATTGCTTTCAGTACCTTGCTGTTCCTGGGCACATTTTACATGTATTTTGCCATTTGTATTTAGATTTTTGCTCTGCTTGGTTTGTCTGTATTTTAACAAGACAACTTATGTGGCTCTAACTTTTGAGATTTAAGGGTGACAGTCTTTAGTTTCCTTATATTTAATAGAGAAAAATAGCTCTTTTCATGTCCTTCTGTTGAGGAAAGGAGAATTCTCCGATACTAGAAACAGCCCAAGTCCTGTTTCTTTTGGGGGATTTTGATTATTTAATAGCACAATCACCAGAGCAGAGGTTTTACCGGTTTGGAGAAAAGGGACATTGTAAAAAAAAAAATTGCGATATGAAATGCAGGACATGTAGAAAAGAATGACATTTTGGCTTGACTCTGAACAAAATAATGGGCCCAGAAAAGCAAATAAAAGTAATTTGACTGAACTAAAAGAAAATTTTGCTGAAGAAAGTGAAAATGAATATTATAATATTGACAAAAAATTGTTACTACTGAAAATGATGTTTGGTGAGAGGAATTTGAATGAAATGGAAAGGGAGACAACAGAATTTGACAATGCGCTGCTATTATTTGATACTAGAGGTGAAGACATAGTACAGGAAAGTAGCTTTCATGTTCTGGAAACAGAACAAAGTAGCGGAGAAAGAGTTACCAGTGAAGGGAGTAAAAGGAGAAGGAACATTAGGAAAATTATTCAAAAAAGATAAAAGATAACGTATGCTGTCTCTTTAAATCTTCGTGGTTTAAAAATGAAATAAGAAGTCTTGTTATTTTGAAATGATGTGAAAACAAGTGATATGTGTTAGAATGATGTAAGATTTATTAGTCTACAGAAATGTAAAGCAATACTGGGTGCTGTAGGGAAAAGAGACGGTCTGGAATTTTGGTACGGAAGTGCTGTAGGTTGGTTAGTTTAATTATTTATGAAATAAAAGATATTGGATGCATATACAGTGAATGTGGGTGGATGATGGCCACTTGAAACTAAGTTAATAACTTATTTATTATGACTTAATAAATTCTATTTTTGTATGAAATCCAACCTACCTCATGCTGTTTTAACTTTAGCTTGACTGAAACCTAGAACAATAGGTTTAGAAAGGGGGCAATTAAGTGTTGAACCAGCTTATTTTCACGTACAGATACCATCATAGTTGAGACTTAAAAACACATTATATTCCAGCCTGTTTTGTCAAGCCAGTGACATTTAAATATGATTTTAATATTCTGTTATATTTTCACGTTTAATAGTTGTGTATGTCCCATATAAGACAATATTCATGGTTAAAACATAAATACCTATTACCTTCCAAAGCTATAAACTTTTTTTCCAGAATAACTTAACTTTTGTACAAGATAAAAAATGTTCAAGCATTTCCTCCACATTGCAGACATTAAACATCACCTTTTGTTGTTTATACTGCATAGACCACTTAACAGGTAACCTATGTATCAACAGTTGCCAAAGAAGGTCACTCTACATCCACATCCCTCAAAAGGTATTAACATTCTACATATAACCATCTTAACTTCACATGGAAAATACTTCCATGAATAAATCAAACAAAAGTATGACACCATTGACTCATATACTGTTGATGTCATTTGTTAAATGCTGTAGAGTAACTTGTCATAAAATGCTTTTCCAATAATATTGAGAGTTCTCCTAACAGCCACCATTTCCTCTTTTCTTACCCAGCATTGCCCATTAATTACCATATTTATCTTTTAAAATCTCTCCTACAATATCCTAAGAAACCCTAGCAATGATTTTCAAAACCCAATAATAATGAAGAAAGGCTAAACAAACCACTCAATATAAATAATCCCTTTTTCACAGGGTTTAGTCTTGAATCCCCAAAAGCATAGAAAAAAATCTTCAAAATGGTTTAATCTAGTTTACCAAGTGGCACAGAACTCAACAGAATAGACCAATTCACCCACCAGACCTCTGTCACCATATCCTTTATATTTGTGGGCATTAAGAGTCAAGCCAAACAAATGACACTGACCAACAAATTTTACTGCCTCTGTCACTCAGACTTTACTATTAACTGACAAGACAAAATCATTTGCATAACTCAAAACAATTGGCACTCTCACATTTCTGTCATAGACAATACTCGCCCTCGACAGCCTATGCTCAACTTTAAAAGCATTATTAAAAAAAATCAAAACAAAAAAGGGATTCTGTTTATCAGGCAGTCTTGTCAAACTCCCTTTTCCATCTTGATATCCTAACTCAGGTATGTGTTAACTAATACTCTAACTTATGTTTCATAATAGAGTATTCACAATGAAGCCATCTTATCTCATGTAATATGCATGGGGAACAGAACAAATCTGTTTATGGAAAACATCAAAAGCTTTAGAAATATTACACCCTATCAGTAATCAAATACTATAAACAGCATCCTTAATTGTCAGCAACAAGTCTTTTAAAATTCTCATCAGTATAACAGAAAAAATACTTACATGTCTATCAGTAGTTTTAGAAAAGTCAAGAACTGTAAGTGACTCTCAATAAAAAGGGTTCTTTTTCTGGGTAGGAACATGTTTTGGGGTTAAGAATCAGTACCTGTTCTGTTTTCTTAGATACTTCTAGGTAGGAACAGTCTTCTAAATGGCCTTTGTTTTTTGATGAGCACTGCTGAAGCAGTTCTGAGATGTGTGTCCACTGTCTCACAAATCCAGAAAACTGAAATGATTTATTGCAAATTCATGCAGGTTGTTCCACACACACAAGTTCATTTAATTGCAGGAAGAACCTGGCTCCTTCCTTTTAAGGTAAAACCTCCTCTTCTGTACTGCAAATGGATCTCCTAACTTCTATGGATGATCAGGGTCCTTAAAGCAGCATTGTAAAATATTATAGTTCTCACTTCCTTTACAGGAGTGTACACTGTGTAGCAGCCCTGTCATAGGAAGTGCAGGCTGCTTTTCAAAACTCAGCTATAAGTGAGTAGATCTATTTTATTAGCTGAGCTGATAAAAATGAACTGACAAACCATTAAAACAGCACTCAAAATAAACACTGAAAATGTTAATTTTCGCTCAACTTTCTCTGCAAGTATATCTCTTTTGGAAAAAGGAAAGGGAAAACTGGCATATCTTTTTGCTCTGCCTCTCATTAATCCCAGCTGAGTTGCAAACATAACACTTTTTTTGCTGTCATTTTATTAGTATGTAAAGATGGGGAACACAGGCCTGTTTTTCTATCCAGGTGTATTACCCTTTGAACAAGTTAGTATTTTTAGCGAAATGAGTATGGTTTGTAAAGCTAGCCTCACCTAGCATACACCAAGTATTATTTCTTTCCCTTTGTAACCCTTTAATATGACACTTTAATTTCCAAGAGAAGGATAACGCCCAGTTTATAGGTATAAAGTCAGGTTAAAGTCAGGTTGGTTGGAGTCATAGCATCTTGTCTACATTCTTTGTGAGATGAGTAATAAGCAAACAACAAAAATAGCCAAAAGACCCTTATGCTCCTTTTGAATTAAGCATAAACTCCTGCACTCAAATTTATTTTATTTATTTATTTAACATTTGTTAACCGGGCTAGTCAGCTTATATTTCCATTTTCAGCAGAGGTCCGAGGAGAAAAGCTCCGATTGTAAAACGTACCATCACCACACCAAAAGGTTTAAAATAGACAAAAAGGAATTAGCTATAAATATTAGGAAGACAAAACGACATACTATACTAGATACATTATACATTTACAGAACATTTTACAGCATGTAAGTCTAGGGCAATCCCAAGACATTATTAGAAAATACCTTTAAATCTTTGGTAAATCTAGTTTATGCAGACAGTTACATTTCCTAAGGATTATTTGCTAGACATATTATTAGAAAAAAGAAAGGGAGAACAAAAAAGGAGGGTATATTAATCAAGAGGCAGGGAATACTACCAACAGGGTACATTGATAGCTCAGCAGAAAATATATCTAATTGTTGTCAGGTAGTAGAGATTACTTAAGTACCTTCTAATTTAGGGGAGAATATAGGAAAGAGAGTAGGAGAGTGGGAGGCCAAGAGATGACAATGAGAAGTCCAGAGGATCAGTCTGGGTAACAGCAAGGGCATAGCCAGTGATTTTTAAGGTATGCCTTAAGACTTTGCTTGAAGAGAGAGAGGGATGGAAGTGTGGTAAGGTCAGAGGGCAAGAGGTTCCATTGTTTTCCCATGGTATTTGAGAATAGTGAGTCACCAGCTAAGTTGTTTGACTTGGTGGTCCTAGTAAGTAGTTTATTGGAGGAGCGTAAGGACTCAAGATTCCTATAGGTTGATATAAGGTTTTTTAGTGCTGGTGTATTATTAGGTTGATAAAAAATGTTATGAGTGATGGTAAGTTGGGAAAGTATCAGAAGGTTTTTTAGTTCCAGCCAGTCTAGTTGATGAAGGTTATGACAATGGTGAGTTCTATATGGGTTTCCAGTAGCAAATCTAGCAATACTATTATAGGAGTTGGATAGTTTGGTAAGATTACTTTTTTTACATTAGTATATATGGGAGCTGCATACAGTAGAGTTGAAATTAGGTGGGAGTGGGCAATAGTCTTTCTGGCAGTTGGAGTCAAGAAAGGTTTTATCCTATATAGGGAGCCCAGTTTTTTACTAACAGATTTAATAGTGTTATTAATGTGAATGTCAAAGGTGAGATTATTATCAGTTGTAATTCCTAATAGTTTGGTGGAAAAGTCCGGGGATATAAGGGTACCATTGCTAGACTGAATGGAGAAATCTATGTGGGGGGACTTACTGTTTGGCGTAAACAATAGTAGCTTGGTCTTTTTTGTGTACAAAAGAAGGCACCGTCTAGAGAACCATGACTCTACAGTGTTAAAAGCTGTTTGGGTTAAAGACTGAAGTTCAGATATAGAGCTGGCAGAGCATATGACTGTAGAATCATCAGCATATTGTATACAGGTGGTTATAGGAATGGCTATTTGAAGGTCATTGATGAATAATGAGAATACGAGCGGACCAAGAATGGATCTTTGAGGGACTCCTAGGGAAATGGGAAGGTGAGAAGATAGCTGATTGTCCCAAAGGACTGCTTGCTGTCTATTACTAAGGTAGGACTTAAACCAGAGAATTGCTTTGGTGTCAAGAGAGAAGGATGACAGAGTATTCAAGAGTAGGCGATGGTTAACCATATCAAAGGCTTTAGACAGGTCGAGAAAGAGTGCTGATGAGAGGCTGTTATTATTGTGATTATTATTAATGGTGTTGGTGAAGGATAGGAGAGCTGAGGTGGTACTATGATAATGCCTGAAACCATGCTGACAGTTAGCTAGAATGTTATGTTTTAGTAAGTGGTTCATAAGCTGTTGGTGAATACATTTTTCAATAATTTTGGCTATTGGAGAAAGGAGGGCTATAGGCCTGTAGTTAGAATAGTCAGTAGCGTTACCTCCTTTGTGTAAGGGAATAATATGAGAGATTTTCCAGAGATCTGGAATGGTTCCTTTGGTTATGGTACGGTTAATCAGGATGGATATAGGATAGGCGACTACTTTGGCAGCTTGCTGAAGGTATTCAGATGGTAAGTTATCGGCTGAGGGGGTACAAGGTTTGAGTTTGTGGATAAGTTTATAGATGTAGGAGGTAGGGATGGGTTTTAGCTGGAATGTAGGCTGAGTATGAGGTAAGGAGTTAGGTAGATCAGAGTTATCTGTTGCTAGTTGGTTGGCTAGAGATTGTATGGTATTTGTGAAGAAAGTGTTAAAGGTATTGACAGTTTGATGGGAGGTATTGTTTTCTGACCCTAGAGGGGAAGGAGTGCTAGACTGGCCAGGGTGAAGGAGGTTATTTATGCTTGCCCAGAACTTTTGTGGATCAGTGTGGTGATTGTGCTGCAGTTTGCAAAAGTAGCTTTTTTTATCAGAGAGAATTGCTTTTTTTGTAGCATTTCTCAACTGTCTAAAGGTTTGTTGATCTGGGGTATTTTTGGTTGCTCTCCACTTAGTCCAGGACTTATTTCTAAGTAAAATTTTTGTCTGGTATTTTTTGAGAGCCATGGGGCAGGTTTGGATTTTGTTCTAATGGATCGTTTAGGTGCATGTCTGTCAAGGATTGTTAAGAATTTGTTGAAATATTTAGCAGCTTCTTCAAGAGGGAGAGTTTTTAGAGGGTTCCAGTCACAGGCACTAAGTTCTGTTTGAAATAGTGCAGGCTGAAAATTTTTCTTAGATTGAAAGGTCCTATAGTTGGGGGCATTTGTAGTGTCATGCCTTTGTCTAATGATGTAGGTGAGCATGTGGTCACTGACATCATCAGGTAGGGTCCCTACTTTATAAGTATGTTCTTGTTTATTGATTAGTATCCAATCTAGTATAGTTTCTTTATTATTAGGTTTGTTAATTCTAGTGGTGGTAGAGATGGTTTGATAAAAGCCATGCAGATTAATGTGAGAGGAAGGATTGTCTGCATTTATACTATTCCAGTCAGTGTTAACATCTCCTAGAATAATAGTTTCTTGTAGAAAAGTAGTAAATAACCAACATAGGGTATCCTCTATTGTGGGCGGCCACGGTGGTGCAGTGGTTAGCATTGCCACCTCACAGCAAGAGGTTCTCCGGTTCGATCCTCGGCTGGGGTGCCTTCTGTGTGGAGTCTGCATGTCCTCCCTGTGGTCGCGTGGGTTTCCTCCGGGTGCTCTGGTTTCCTCCCACATCCCAAAGACATGCTGCAGGTGGATTGGACACTCTAAATTGGCCCTAGGTGTGCGTGTGAGTGTGCCTTCTGTGGAAGGTTGGGTGCCGGGCTGGCAACTCGACACCGTAAAACTCCACTGCCATTCAATGTGCGGACATGTGATCCGCTGTGGCGACCCCTAACCGGGATAAAGCCGAAAGAAGAAGAAGAAGAAGGGTATCCTCTATTGTAGCAGTGTTATTGCCTGGTGGTAGGTAGATGCAGATTATATATGGCGCTTTGTTAGAACTGAGTTGGAATTTGGTGACTAGGAGTTCAACTTTACTATTTTCAGGTGGGTTATAAGGTATAGAGGAGATGTGTAGGTCATTTTTGAACAGTAAGGCTACTCCACCTCCTTTGCATTTTACTCTATCGAGTCTTAGTATATTATACCCTGGGGGGATAATGTCATTATCCTTTGTTGTGGGTTTTAACCAGGTTTCTGTAAGACAGAGGATGTCAAAGGAGTGAAAATCTAAAAGGGCATGGAGATGGGCAACTTTGTTGTTAATACTGCGGATATTAAGATGACCTATTAGTAGTAAGTTTGAGGGACTGGTCTGGGAAGTTAAGGTGTTGGGAGGGGTGCTAAGAATAGGTGAAGTGGAGATATTAGAAGGGTCTGGGTTAGGGTGGATGTCACCATCTTCTAAGGTGGGTAATTTTAGTACAGAAAGAGGGTGAGAATTAAGGCTAAGTAGATTTTTGAATTTTTTTATTGCGGGCTGGTTTAATTTCATGGGTGTAAGACGATGATATTTAGGTAGCAAGTAGCTAGAAGTAGAGGTGATATTTATTTGGGGATGTGTAAAGGTGGTGTTATATAGTAATGTTTGTTTAGGAGAGTAGTTAAAGTAGTAGCATTTTGCATTTTCAAAAGAGGTGAGGAGATAGGTAGTGGTAAGGATAGGTATAAGAGTGGCTGAGAGTATTACTAAGGATAGGATAGTTTTAGTTATTGTAGACATATTACTCAGTAAATGCAAACTGTTTCTGGTGGGAAAGGCAGGAAATAACAGATGAGAAGTTAAGGTAGGGTATTTGAGAGGAAATGAATGTTACAAGTAAAGGAGTATTCTTTAAGTAGTATATAGATAAGATAGGGAGGTAATAAAAGAGAAATGAGAAGGATAAAGAAGTTGTAAGAAGATGGGGTAGGGTAGAAGAGATAAAGAGCTTGTGAGATTAAAGAGGTTGTTTGGGAAGTGATAAGTTAAGGAGGTGTGGACGAAAAACTACTAAAGGTGGAGTGACTGATGTAAATAGTGTATGTAGGGTTGTAAAAGGGAGGGTACTGGAAAAGCTGTAAAGGATGGGTGTGGTTTAGGTAAATTAATTAGAGTCACGGATAGGTTGGACAGGAGAAAGGGTGTGGTATAGGAAGTATATGGGTAGGACCACTGGGGGTGAGTGGGAATTGGGGGTAGGGCAGGGGAGCGAAGTGAGCTTGTAGGGCGAACGGAGCGGGACTCACCAAGAAGTGCTGAGAGGTAATCAGTTTTGCAGTGAGACTGTAAATTCAAAGACCTTATCAGGTATGTAGGACTTCCTACAGACACTAATACCTGTGAAATGCTAGTGGAGTCCCTTTTGTCTTACTTATTATGGGAGAAAGGAAAAATAAGAAGCAATAGTAAGACAGCAAACTTTGGATAAGGTAAGTTACTAGTTCTTCTGTCTTACTGTCTAACAGACTACCAGGTTAAAGTCTAGAATGTCTTTTCCATGGGGTTAGCTATGTGATAAGTTAAAGATGGATAGCTAAAAGTAGGTTCATACAGCAACTCTAGAGAAAATTACTATACTAGCAAGATACAGGGAGTACAAGTTGTCAAACAAAAGAATTACACCTAGTCTCAAAACACGTTTATGGAGAAGAGAAAAAGGGGGGAGAGAGGGATGGATGGCCTCAGGGTAGGTCCACGGGTGTGCTGGCCCAAAATCAGGAATATGATAAACAGTATAATATGTTAGAGTTGCATTTAAAATCAGTAGGTAATCACCTACACAATGAGGCAGTAGGAAAAACACATCTAGGTATTTCAGGGTGAGTTCTACCGATAGGATATTCTGTCAGTTGGGAGATTCCTTAGAAGTACTAGATAGCTGCTGAGAAGATAGCCCGTATCAGAGCACAAGGTCTCAAGCTGTAAGAGAAAGGAAAAAAAACCTAAGATAATTGAGGAGAAAGCCAGGTTGATGTCCTGGCAGTAGTGGGAAGGAGAAGTATTGAGGTAGTGTGGAGGTAAGTGACTGAGTGAAGTAAGAAAACCACTACAGTTTAACACTTCTAGACTGCAAAAATTGACTTTAAAACATTAAAACAAAGGCATTTAGATCACAAAATATGTTGAGTAAAACTTGCTTCATTCTTGCTGCAAGAATTAAATACAGTTGGAATGACTACTAAGGAAATAATTAGCTAGTAGAATTATATCAACTACATACATTGCAAGACATAGAACAATAGGATGTTAAGCTAGGCTGCCTAACCATTGTAACAGAGAAAGCAAAATTAATTTAAAATACACACTACTGCAAAACGTTTCAGTGGTTAAGATAACTTAATAATTATACATATAACTTAATAAAAGTAACATATATAGGCTAAGGTAGAACAGAAAACCAGCTACATCAGAAAGTATGCCATGTATGACTGTTGAGGCATTTACTGTGTATAGATATTTTACACATTTAATCACCTTCAGACTACTAATGCATTTAACATTATCCCCTAGCAATTTAGCATAGAAAAAAATGGCTGTAGTTGTGAGCTGGTTTGACTTGTTGCTTCTCAAACTACTTAAGGAGCTGGGACTGTAGCATTTAAATATACTGCCACAGGCTTTGTAAAAATGGGTTACATGCCACTACCAATAAGCAGGAGTAAACTAACAGCACTAGAGGGTTTAAGATGGCTAAAAGTCTGCTAAGGGTTAGCAGATGCAGAATATCAACTCTCTGTGTTTGTGCACAACTCGAGCGACTTACAATTGTTGGGAGTGCTCTACGCTAAGTCTTTGAGCATACTGAAATGAATATGGTACCAAAGGCTTTAAAACTGGGTAACTGGTTAATGGTTAATTACACTACAGATAATCGAACATAAAAATAGAAGCACTAGGGGATTTTACAATGGCTAAATATTCTGCTGAGGATTAGCTAATGCAGAGTAAAGCGCTCTGTGCCTGAGGGCAAACGAGCGACTTCCAGTTGCTAATAGTGCTCTGTGCTAAGTCGCTGGGCAGATCAGAAGTAAATATTTTACCAAAACATAGCAAAAAGGTTGAAATATACTTCTAATGATCAAAAGTGAAGTGTAAGCGCTTTGAGCGACTTCCAGTTGCTAATAGTGCTCTGCACTAAGTCAGACCAGAAGTAAATATTTCACCAAAACATAGCTAAAATGTTGAAATATACTTCTAATAATCAAAAGTGAAGTGTAAATGCCTTTAAGTAATTTAATAGTGATTATGGCAGTCTTTCAGAAATGGATACATTCTACAACACTCTATAAATTAGAATACTGGCAAAATTAAGGCATAGGAAAACTAATACAAGCAGAAATACACAGCAATAATAGCACTGACACTCCTCTTCCTCCTATTATTAGTATAGTACTATTGCTCCTCCTGTTACAGTGCTTATTACTATAATACTCTTGCTCCTTGTCCTCCTCCTATTACTGTAGTACTACTCCTGCTATCACTACTATCACTATAATACCCCTCCTCATTCTTATTCTCCTACTACTACTATTACTACAGTACTGCTACTCATTCTCCTAATACTACTATTACTACCACAATACTAATTCTTCTCTTCTCTTCCTCCTCCTCTTCCTACTACTATTACTCTAATACTCTTACTACTACTATTGCTATAATATTACTCCTGCTACTACTATTATTATAATAATACAACACCTTGTTTTACTACTACTAGTACTACTATTACTATATTACTCCTCGTCTACCTCTCCTTCTATTACTATTACCACTACTACCATTACTATAGTATTGTGACTACTACTACTAATGGCTAACAATATTAATAAGATTTTCCTTAAAAGGTACACCTGCATTCAATACCAGAAGAGGAAGGGAAAGAAAAATTACTATCAGTTATCTCTTTGGTCACTGTAGTAGAATTATAATGCACGATCCTTGGTTGGTTGCTCAGAGTCTATTTTTATATATATGGGAGGGGCACAACTAATTAATCTCAACCCATTTAAGATAAGATTCATTGTGCTTTTTATGTTCATATCTTTTTGATAGGCCAATGATGAAATATTATTCACTTCCAAGACTAGTGCATTCCACACTGGTAGGACTTTCTTTGTTTTTAACTTTTCTCTGCTATAGTTAAAATAGAATATCTCTTCAGCTATTTGTTACATGCTTTTACAAATTGCTCTGGGCAAAGGCAAAGATTTTTTCTGAGTCACATAATTAAGGGTACTTGTGACATGTGCCAGCCATGCATCCTCTGCAGAAGTTGCCGAGGGCAGTACCATTCTTCTTCTTCTAGTCATGTTATCAACTGATGAAACTATAATGGATTTACTTGGAGTGGCCTGGATGGCCATCAATACTAGTGATAACTTGACATCCCAGTTTTTTCTTGATGATTTGAAGTATTTTTTGTACATGAGTGGTTTGGTTGCTCAGTACACCTGATCAGAGGATTCTGGGTATTGAGACACATGAACATTTCTTTACACTCCTAAAATAATCCAAACATTTTCTATTATCTTGCTTAAATGTGGTCCTCTACCAGATTCTACCCCCATGGGTAACCCACAGCACCTAAACACATGGTTGAGTAGAAGCAAGGCAGCTGTTTTCTGAAGACTTACTAGGGGCAGGGAAGCATTCTATCCATTTTGTAAACTTGCAGGTTAGGGTTAACAAGCACTGATTGCCTCTAGAAGGCTTATCTACTAGAGTAGTCTATTCAGTTTTGAAGACATACCAGGGCATTGTGGTTATCTTATTTGAAGGGCTTCCCTGTAACTAGGGAAAACTGCATAGAATTTGCATTATGCCATACTTGTTAACATCACTGCACATATAAGGTCATTAAACTATTTCCTTTAGTTTCTCACAAGTTTTTCTGTGCCCCCACAGACTCCTGTTGGCTCATTATGTGTATGATGTAGCATAATCCCTCAATGCCCCAAAGATATTACCCATGTAACATAATCTATGTCCCAAAGATACTACCCATGTAATATAATCTATGTCCCAAAGATGCTACCCATGTAACATAATTTATTTATTATTTATTTATTTGCAGTTTGATTACCGGGGAAGTCCACTGGGCCGAACTGATCCATTTTCAGTGGAGGCCCGGGGAGAAAAGCTCCAAGATGCATTATACAATTTAGATACAACTGATAGTTAATATTAAAGATAATATTATGTAGAATAGTTACTCATAAATGAACCCAGCCACTGGGAATTTGCAAGCCAGTGCATTTCTTTGTGCCGGTCCCAAGCCCGGATAAATGGGGAGGGTTGCGTCAGGAAGGGCATTCGGCGTAAAATTTCTGCCACATAACTTATGGTGCAAAAATTTCATATTTCCATACCGGATCGGTCGAGGCCCGGGTTAACAACGACCGCCACCAGTACGATTAGCCAACAGGGTGCTGGCAGAAATTGGGCTACTGTTGGCCGAAGGAGAAGAGGAGGGCGAAGGCATGCCCAAAGGCAGGAAGAGAGGAGGAAGGTTAGGAGTGTAGCAGTGAGGGTAGGAACTTTGAATGTTGGCAGTATGACTGGTATAGGAAGAGAGCTAGCTGATATGATGGAGAGAAGGAAGGTTGATATATTGTGCGTGCAAGAGACCAGATGGAAGGGAAGTAAGGCCAGGTGTTTAGGAAACGGGTTCAAATTGTTCTATCATGGTATGGATGGCAGGAGAAATGGGGTAGGGGTTATACTAAAGGAACAATATGCCAAGAGTGTTTTAGACGTGAAGAGAGTGTCTGACAGAGTGATGTTTATGAAGCTTGAAACTGATGGTGTAATGATGAATGTTGTTAGTGCATATGCTCCACAAGTTGGGTGTGCGTTGGATGAGAAAGAGAAATTTTGGAGTGAGTTGGATGAAGTTGTGGTGAGTGTACCCAAGGGTGAGAGACTAGTGATTGGAGCAGACTTTAATGGGAATGTTGGTGAAGTGAACAGAGGGGATGAGGAAGTGATGGGTAGGTATGGTGTTAAGGAGAGGAATGCAGAAGGTCAGATGATTGTGTATTTTGCGAAAAGGATGGACATGGCTGTGGTGAATACGTATTTTAAGAATAGGGAGGAGCATAGGGTGATGTACAAGAGTGGAGGAAGATGCACACAGGTGGATTATATCCTATGTAGGAGGGACAGTCTGAAGGAGATTGGAGACTGTAAAGTGGTGGCAGGGGAAAGTGTAGTTAAGCAGCATAGAATGGTGGTCTGTAGGATGACGTTGGTGATCAAGAAGAGGAGGAGGAGTGTGAAAGCAGTGCCAAGGATTAAATGGTGGAAGTTAAAAAAGGGTGATTGTGAAGTGGAGTTTAGGGAAGAGTTAAGACAGGCACTGGGAGGCAGTGGAGAGTTACCGAATAGCTGGGTAACTACAGCAGAGCTAGTAAGGGAGACTGCTAGAAAGGTGCTTGGTATGACATCTGGACAGAGGAAGGAGGACAAGGAGACCTGGTGGTGGAATGAGGAAGTACAGGAGAGTATACAGAGGAAGAGGCTGGCGAAGAAGAAGTGGAATTGTCAAAGAAATGAAGAAAGTAGACATGAGTATAAGGAGATGAGGCGCATGGCAAAGAGAGAGGTGGTGAAAGCTAACGATAAGGCATATAGAGAGTTGTATGAGAGATTGGACACTAAAGAGGGAGAAAAGGACCTGTGCCAATTGGCTAGACAGAGGGACAGAGCTGGGAAAGATGTGCAGCAAGTAAGGGTGATAAAGGATAGTGAGGGAAAGGTACTCACAAGAGAGGAGAGTGTGTTGAGTAGATGGAAAGAGAGAGAGAAGGTTGGATGATGTGGGGGTAGTGAATCAGGAAGTGAAACAGATTAGCAAGGAGGAAGTAAGGACAGCTATGAAGAGGATGAAGAATGGAAAGGCTGTTGGCCCAGATGACATTCCATTGGAAGCATGGAGGTGCTTAGGAGAAATGGCAGTGGAATTTTTAACTAGATTGTTTAATGAAATTTTGGAAAGTCAGAGGATGTCTGAGGAGTGTCCTAATGGTTAAGGTGTTTGCCTTAGAAACACACGGTGCAGGGTTTGAGTCTCACAAGGGATAATTGGCTAGGCTTAAAATGGCTCACAAGGGCAGTTAGCTTAGTACTAATCTATGAACCTATGAACCTATAAAAAGTGTTTTGGTACCTATCTTTAAGAATAAAGGTGATGTGCAGAGCTGCAGTAACTACAGAGGGATAAAGTTGATCAGTCACAGCTTGAAGTTATGGGAGAGAGTAGTAGAAGCTAGGTTAAGAAGGGAGGTAATGATTAGTGATCAGCTGTATGGTTTCATGCCAGGAAAGAGCACTACAGATGCGATGTTTGCTCTGAGAGTGTTATTGGAGAAATACAGAGAAGGTCAGAAGGAGTTGCATTGTGTCTTTGTAGACTTGGAGAAAGCATATGACATAGTGCCTAGAGAAGAGTTGTGGTATTGTATGAGGAAGTCGGGAGTGGCAGAGAAGTATGTAAGAGTGGTACAGGATATGTACGAGGGTAGTGTGACAGTGGTGAGGACTGCAGTGGGAGTGACAGATCCATTTAAGGTGGAGGTGGGATTACATCAAGGATCAGCTCTGAGTCCTTTCTTATTTGCAGTGGTGATGGACAGGTTGACAGATGAGATCAGACAGGAGGCCCCGTGGACTATGATGTTTGCAGATGACATTGTGATCTGTAGTGAGAGTAGGAACCGGGTTGAGGAGACTCTGGAGAGGTGGAGATATGCTCTAGAGAGCAGAGGAATGAAGGTCAGCAGGGCTAAGACAGAATATATGTGTGTAAATGAGAAGGAGGGTAGAGGAATGGTGAGGATGCAGGGAGTAGAGTTGGTAAAGGTGGATGAGTTTAAGTACTTGGGATCAACAGTTCAGAGTAATGGTGAAGTTCAGGGTTCTACAATTAGTTCAACATAATAGGAGAGGAGGGAATAATAAACATTTTTTAGAAACCACTGAACTATCTTGGATTTTTAGATTGAAAGCTCACTTAGAACCTGGACTCAACCAAGTGGTTAATATTAAACCTATTCTTGATGCACGGCAATGAAGTTAGAGATACTGCTGCGCTATAGATTTATGAAGATAGTTTTGCTCAAAATGTCATGTTTGGAATTATTTATTTATTTTGTTTTATTTATTTATTTTTAAGTTAACAATATTTAAGAATATGTTTTTACATTTATTGCAAGCGAGATTTTAATGTCATTTATTATGTGAATTTATATCTTGTGTTTTCACTCATAGCCATGTAAATATGTATAAAAGGCATCAATGAGAAATGAAAAGCTAAGGCTGAATCAGCATGTGATGTCTCTTGTCTTGAATGTAATTACTAAACAATGTATTTAATTGGGATATTTAATCAATTAAGTTTTTTATATAAAATGGAAGTTTGAACCTGCAATTTTATTAGATCTGAAGAAGCGTACCTAGTACGTGAAAGCACTTATCTTTGTTTTAATAAATTTTATTTTATTTTATTAGTCGTGGTGGTCATTTTCCACTTGTTTTTTCATTGTTTCTTTGCCTTTGGGAAGCACGACCTTTGGACTTGAGCGGTACTTTTGGTTTTGCCGTTGTCGCTTTATTTATATTTAGTACTAGCTCTTGTCACACGATGGATGCACTGGCTTTGGAATTGGATTATAATCCGGAGAATAGCCATCTTAACCATAAATGGACTAACATCTTGGATTCGCAAGTCAATCCATTACTTGACCTTGAACTGTATCCCTTAGAGCATTCAGCAGATACAGGTACCGTTGAAAATATGAAAGAATTCAACATATTGAGTAGAGAACTGGAAAATGAACTATACCAGCTGCAACGGTTAATCTGGCAAAGGAGGCATATGGAAGCTAGCCTCCATTTCCACATAGTACCGAGAGGCATGCATGTGCTATGTATGCCTACATATGGTAATAGTCACCCAAAACTGTTAAAGAGATGGCAAAAATTGAATTTGGAACTGAGCTATAATTACATGAGATTGTTGACTGATTATTTCTCCCCCATTGAAGTGGAGTTACAACGCAAAGTAGAGGCTTTGAACAAAGATCTATGAACCCGCTTCAAAGGGAATATATATGAGAAAAGGTTAGACAATCTATATATGCAAGTCATTTCTTACAAAGACAAGTTGCAACAAACTAAATACCGTAAATTGCAAAGAGATTACAAGGATTTTTCCACGGGACAGGTGTTCATATGGCCCAGAGGAACATACAATCATGAAGAAACAGCTTTGCCATCTTCAAATGAGCACAATGGGCATCGAGAGAATAATGATGTTACTAATAGTAAAACAGTCTCCTCTGGTGCTATCTCTTTAAATTCTACTCAGAGAACTGTTGAGAATGCAGTTAATGCATCAGACACACCCCTTATTTTGAATCAGCAGGACATGGGTTTGGGTCTGCCTTCCACTATAGCTACACCACCGCCAAACCAACAGGCGTTAGAAGCGGATAAAAGAGATGGGGTGTTGGAAGCAAAACCAAAAGTTTGGAACAAAAATATGGAACACTTTTTTCCGCTTCCAGTAAAGTCAAAAGAAAATTTAAGAACAAGATCCAAGAGTCGTGGCCAGATGAAACGGAAGTTTTCTGGCGAATACCAAGGTATGAGAAACAAAACCAAGAACTTAATGAACTAGTGTTTAATGTTTCTAGGTATAAACTGAGTTCTTCGGACATTGCTTTACTTAATAAGGGGTTATCTTTCATCCCTTCACAATCTAGCAGTTTAAGTGAGTTATTGGTGGATCTAAGACTGTTTGGGCAAAATGTAGCGCTCAAGTTAATGTTCGCGTTTAATGAAAAGAATGAGCGAACTAATCAAACATATAGAGACAAAAGCTCATTCATTCCTATTCTGCCTACCCATCTGGATAGCTTCATTAAACTTTGTGAAAATGACTTTTATGCTGAGTTTTTGAAACAACAACATAAATGCATATATTTTAATTTAACTAAGGAGCAACAACAGTCGTTACATAGTTTAAGTAATAACAGTGATGTAATGATAAAACCAGCTGATAAAGGTGGAGGTGTTGTGCTATTAAATGTTGAAGATTATGATAAGGCTATGCTGGAAATGTTAAGCAAAGTGGGTACGTATTTGGAAATTGATCATAAATATCTCTGGAATGTGATTAAGCGAGTTCATGATGATATTTATGATTTGTTAATGTGTGGACAGATATCTGAAGATCTATATAACTATTTTTTGATACAATATCCCAGGATTCCTTATCTAAAGGGTCTACCTAAAATACACAAGAATGTTTTTCCTTTGCCCATGAGACCTATAGTAGTAGGCAATGGCTGGGTAACGTAAAACATATCAGTATACATTGATAGTATTCTGGGCCCTTTAGTACGCAAAATTCCTAGCATTTTGAAAGACAGTTATCAATTACTTGAACAACTAGTTGGATTCAATAATACAGTGCCTGACTCTGAATATTTATTAGTTACCCTTGATGTGAAAAATCTATTTACCTCTATCCCAAATGATTTTGGGATAGAAGCTATAAGGGAAATTTTAAATTCGAATCAAGATGTCAGTAAAGACACACAAATATTAGTCACGCTGTTATTGGACACCATACTTAATAATAATCTGTTTATGTATAGAGATCAATTATATGCACAAAAGTGGGGGTTGGCCATGGGCACCCCCTATGCAAATTCATATGCAAATATGGTTGTTCATTATTGGGAGAATGAATATTTATTTAATAATAAGCTTTTTTTCACAGGTGATGTTTTATAAAAGATTTGTAGACGATATACTTCTTTTTTGGAGAGGTAGCATAAATGAATTGAGGGCGTTTGTTAATCAACTGGAAATTACAACTGAGTTTCTAAGATTCACCTTGGAATATTCAGACAATAAGATTAATTTTTTAAATGTTACCATAACCAAAACAGAAAGGGGTATAATATCCACTTCGTTGCATAGGAAGACTTGTTGGAAAAACACACTTCTACACTATACTAGTATGCATCCTAGATTTGTTTTTTCAAATGTAGTAAAAGGACAGTTTACCAGGATTATGAGGTTATGTGAGGATACATCAGATATGGAGGTAGAATTGGATAAATTATATAATTTGTTTTTAGATAGGGGATATAATAGAGACATCTTGGATAAAAATAAAAGTTTGATACTTAAGGGGAAGAAACAATTTTTCAGAACATCTAGTCATGGCTATAAAGATGGAGAAGATTGATTTTAGCTCCAGAATAACTTTTGTCACAAGATATACTAACAATAATAGTATGATAGTTAATACTATCAGGAAAAACTGGCATGTGCTAACAATGGATTCCAAGACATGTAGGACAGTGGGGTGTACGACCAGTTTCAACTATAAAAATAGTAAGAACCTTAAGAGAATTCTTTGTAAAGAACATCATTATGATACACATGAAACTAATAAAAAGAAACTGGGCACATTCACTTGTAATAAATGTAAGATGTGCAGTCATATAACTGAGGATCAGTTTTTTATTCATCCCAACATGAATTATAGGTTTGAGCCCAGGTTTTATGCTAATTGTGATAGTACAAATTTGATCTATCTTGCCACCTGCACGATTTGTACAGCTTTTTATGTTGGCATGACCTCCAAAAAATTAAAGGAGAGAATTTATGGTCATGTCTATGAAATAAGAAAGAACAATCAATCGAATGCATTAGCCAAACATATAATAGAATATCCTAATCATAAGTTTAAGTTCAGGGTTCTACAATTAGTTCAACATAATAGGAGAGGAGGGAATAATAAGAATTTTTTAGAAACCACTGAACTATCTTAGCTTAAGTTTTGCTTATAAGTTAACCTACAGGCTAATACACTCAAGTGTACTAGCCTTTGATAGCATTTAGTCGAAAAAACAAGCATTTACTGTATTTTCTGTCTGTGTGTGTAAAAAAACTTGAAAAAAAACAAAAAAATACTTCTGCTTTCCTAACTTTCCTAGCTAGTTGTTCCAGTGATCAGATTTTGCTGATCCCTGGGCTTTGTATTTGGTTCCTGTGTTCCTCCATTTTCTTGTGTGTCCAGAGGGAAGTTTCTTTACTCACCAGTGAGAGTGGGGAGTACTGAGCTGCCTGTTTGTCCTCAGAGGAGTGGTTTAAGACAGTAACTGGTAATTCATTGGCCATTTTGGGTCATTTCCTGCCTTTTCCAGCCCCCTGCTATAAAGCACACTTTGGCGGGCTTTTCTGGCA
Source organism: Protopterus annectens (assembly GCF_019279795.1). NCBI lineage: Eukaryota > Metazoa > Chordata > Ceratodontiformes > Protopteridae > Protopterus > Protopterus annectens. The sequence continues at coordinate 641,071,857 of NC_056745.1, forward strand.
ATAGAGAACTCAGCATAGCTCCTCGTGGTCCCCTGCAGAGTTCCTAGAGCAGCAGAGAGCAGAAAAAGCGACTTTCCTGATTCTAAGTATTTTTTAAACATTTTTATTGCTTTTTTCGACCTTTTGTGCATTTCGACCACTGTTTCTGCCTATATTATTGTGATATTACCTGTTTTCTCTGTTTTTCTGAGCTTAATTTGTTGACTGCACTTCTTAGCTTAAGTTTTGCTTATAAGTTAACCTACAGGCTAATTTATTATTTATTTATTTTATTTTACATTTGTTGACTGGGATAGTCCGACTAGATACATGTCCATTTTCAGCGGAGGCCCGGGGAGAAAAGCTCCACATTAACAGTAGGTAATTACATGTTCATAGAATACAAATTAGTCTCATTTGGTAGTTTAACAAAGGAGAAGCTACTATAAAGTATATTAAAAACATAGACTAGTCTAAGTATTAAGAGAAAAAATAACAGACACAGACTACAACATGCTTTTTCTCTTACTAGTCTGACCGAGAAGGATTACTTATAGCCAGAAATAAAAACGGGGGAGGAGTAGGAGGGGTAGAAAGAGAGAGAGGTCATTTAGGTTTAAAAGGTTAGACCTAAAAAAAGAAGATGTTCACTAGCTAAGGGAGAGTTAATCCGGGCTTGCACACTGGCAGAGCCAATGAGATTTGAGATGGTGATTTAATCTTTTTTTGAATAGGTTTAGTGAGGAAATGATGGTGAGACTGGGGGGGAGGGAGTTCAATTTTTTTCCAATGGCATTGGCAAAGAGTGCGTCACCCCTGCATTATTGGATTTGACTGTTTGAGCTAGGAGTTTGTTTGAGGAGCGTAAACTATTGAGATTGTTGTAAGGTGTAATCAACTTTGTCAGTGCAGGAGTTTTGTCAGGTTGTTTCAGAATTTTAAAAGCCAGGATTAGTTGACTCTGCTGGAGAAGGTTTGGGAATTCAATCCAACCCAGGTTTTGTAGGTTAGTACAGTGATGGGTTCTATAAGGCATCCCTGTTGCAAATCTGGCTATATGATTATAACAAGATGATAGTTTATTAAGGTCAGATATATTAAGATTCGTAAGAATAGATGAGGCATACAGGAGGGTAGAGAGAAGGTGAGAGCGGGCAGTGGCCATTTTTGCACATGGAGTAAGAAAGGGTTTTATGCAATAAAGTGTCCCGAGTTTCTTGTTAACAGTTTTAATAGTCTGATTGATATGTATATCAAATCTAAGTTTATTATCAATGGTAACTCCTAATAGTTTAGTATTGGCGTCCGGGGAGATAATAGTTCCATTTTTGGAATGTATAGTGAAGGATGTGGGTGTGGACTTTTGTGCAGGGTGGAAGAGAACCAATTTGTTTTTTTTTGGATTTAGAATCAGTTGAAGTCCCGATAGCCAGGTCTCAACTGCAGTAAAACAGGATTGTGTTTTAGTTAAGAGGTCAGCAAGAGATGGATCAGAACAAACTAATGTCGAGTCATCTGCGTATTGTATGCAGGTGGCATCAGGTATGGCTTTGTAGAGGTCATTTATAAAGACTGAAAAAAGAAGAGGTCCCAATATAGAACCTTGGGGAACTCCTATGGTGTTGGGTAGGAGACTAGAGAGCTTATTCTGCCAGAGTACCGCTTGTTGCCTATCAGAGAGATAGGCATGGAACCAGGCCAGAGTTTGGTTATCTAAGTGGAGATTTTTTAGGGTGTTATGAAGTAGCTGGTGGTTCACCATATCAAAGGCCTTTGATAGGTCAAGAAAGAGAGCTGATGATATTCTTTTCTCATTCCGGTTATGGTTAATGGAGTCAGTAAAAGAGAGAAGGGCAGTGGTTGTATTATGGTTGGGTCGGAAGCCATGTTGAGAACTGGTTAGCAGGTTATTCTGGGTAAGATAGTAGAGTAGTTGTTTGTGTATGCATTTTTCCATGATTTTGGCTAATGGAGACAGTATAGATATGGGCTTATAATTTGATAGTTCTGTAGATGAGCTACCTTTATGGAGTGGTATTACATGGGATATTTTCCATATTGAGGGGATTGTGGATTCAACTATGGTACGATTGATGAGTATCGAGATGGGGTAGGCTATGACATCAGCAACTTTTTGTAAGTAGTCAGCTGGGAGAAGGTCAGCAGAGAGAGTAGTTGGTTTAAGTTTCTTCAGTAAGGATCGAATATAGTCGGTTGAGACAGTTTGAAATTTAAAGGTGGGTTTGGACTTTAGGGTGTTTTCTGTTTTAGGGATGTTGGCAGTTGGTAATTGGTTAGCTAGTGATTGTATGGTGTTAGTAAAGAAGGTGTTAAAGGAACTGGCTACTTCTTCTGGTATTTTATCACATAGCGTTTCTGGGGTAGGAGTTGATGATTTGCCTGGACGGAGAAGATTATTTAAACCGGCCCAGAATTTTTGAGGGTTATTTTGGTGTTTATTTTGTAGTTGGCTGTAGTAGCTTTTTTTGTCACGTGCTATGGCTTTTTTGGTCTCATTACGTTGCTGTTGGAATTTAATGCGGTCAAGGGGTGACTTGGTTGCTCGCCATTTATCCCAGTTTTTGTCTCTAAGTTTGATTAGGCATTTGGTGTCTTTTGTTAGCCAGGGTGCTATATGTGTTTTGGTTCTGATTAATCTTTTTGGGGCGTGAGACTCAAGTATTGCTAGAAATGAAGTATTAAATTTTGAAACTGCCTCCTCTAAGGGGAGGTATTTAAGGGATGCCCATTTGTAGGCTTTAAGTTCATTCAGAAAGTTTGTAAGGTCAAAGTGTTTCCTATTTCTAACCGGTCTATATATGGGCGGTTTAGAAGATATTTCCTTGTTTTTCCTTATGTAGGTGATAAGGTGGTCACTAAGGTCATTTGGATGGGTCCCAGTCATGTAGTTATGTGGCTGACTGTTTATTAGGATCCAATCTAGGATACTCTCTTTTTGTTTATTATTACCTATTCTGGTGGTGGAAGATATGGTCTGTTGGAATCCGTGTAAATTTATATGTGTGGGGTTAAGCTCAGAGGAACATTGGTTCCAGTCCAAGTTAACATCTCCTAAAATAATAGTTTCTTGAGGGTAATTGTTTGATAGCCAGCTAAGCATGTTCTCCAGTGTATCAGAGTTTTTCCCGGGGGGGATGTAGGTCACTATTAGATTAATTCCTTTCTCTTTATTTAGTTGTAGTTTTAGTGCTAGCATTTCGGCATTAGAGATCTGGGGTGGCTGAGAGGGGTTGATTGTAACGTTAAGTGTATTTTTGTAGAGCACGGCAATACCACCTCCCTTTCTTTTTAAACGGTCGGCTCTATGTATATTATAGCCAGGTGGAATAATCTCATTATCTTTGGTACTTGGTTTTAGCTCAAAGCTCAAGTGTACTAGCCTTTGATAGCATTTAGTCGAAAAACCAAGCATTTACTGTATTTTCTGTCTGTGTGTGTAAAAAAACTTGAAAAAAAACAAAAAATACTTCTGCTTTCCTAACTTTCCCAGCTAGTTGTTCCAGTGATCAGATTTTGCTGATCCCTGGGCTTAGTATTTGGTTCCTGTGTTCCTCCATTTTCTTGTGTGGCCAGAGGGAAGTTTCTTTACTCACCAGTGAGAGTGGGGAGTACTGAGCTGCCTGTTTGTCCTCAGAGGAGTGGTTTAAGACAGTAACTGGTAATTCATTGGCCATTTTGGGTCATTTCCTGCCTTTTCCAGCCCCCTGCTATAAAGCACGCTTTGGCGGGCTTTTCTGGCAATAGAGAACTCAGCATAGCTCCTCGTGGTCCCCTGCAGAGTTCCTAGAGCAGCAGAGAGCAGAAAAAGCGACTTTCCTGATTCTAAGTATTTTTTAAACATTTTTATTGCTTTTTTCGACCTTTTGTGCATTTCGACCACTGTTTCTGCCTATATTATTGTGATATTACCTGTTTTCTCTGTTTTTCTGAGCTTAATTTGTTGACTGCACTTCTTAGCTTAAGTTTTGCTTATAAGTTAACCTACAGGCTAATTTATTATTTATTTATTTATTTATTTATTTTATTTTACATTTGTTGACTGGGATAGTCCGACTAGATACATGTCCATTTTCAGCGGAGGCCCGGGGAGGAAAGCTCCACATTAACAGTAGGTAATTACATGTTCATAGAATACAAATTAGTCTCATTTGGTAGTTTAACAAAGGAGAAGCTACTATAAAGTATATTAAAAACATAGACTAGTCTAAGTATTAAGAGAAAAAATAACAGACACAGACTACAACATGCTTTTTCTCTTACTAGTCTGACCGAGAAGGATTACTTATAGCCAGAAATAAAAACGGGGGAGGAGTAGGAGGGGTAGAAAGAGAGAGAGGTCATTTAGGTTTAAAAGGTTAGACCTAAAAAAAGAAGATTTTCACTAGCTAAGGGAGAGTTAATCCGGGCTTGCACACTGGCAGAGCCAATGAGATTTGAGATGGTGATTTAATCTTTTTTTGAATAGGTTTAGTGAGGAAATGATGGTGAGACTGGGGGGGAGGGAGTTCCATTTTTTTCCAATGGCATTGGCAAAGAGTGCGTCACCCCCTGCATTATTGGATTTGACTGTTTGAGCTAGGAGTTTGTTTGAGGAGCGTAAACTATTGAGATTGTTGTAAGGTGTAATCAACTTTGTCAGTGCAGGAGTTTTGTCAGGTTGTTTCAGAATTTTAAAAGCCAGGATTAGTTGACTCTGCTGGAGAAGGTTTGGGAATTCAATCCAACCCAGGTTTTGTAGGTTAGTACAGTGATGGGTTCTATAAGGCATCCCTGTTGCAAATCTGGCTATATGATTATAACAAGATGATAGTTTATTAAGGTCAGATATATTAAGATTCATAAGAATAGATGAGGCATACAGGAGGGTAGAGAGAAGGTGAGAGCGGGCAGTGGCCATTTTTGCACATGGAGTAAGAAAGGGTTTTATGCGATAAAGTGTCCCGAGTTTCTTGTTAACAGTTTTAATAGTCTGATTGATATGTATATCAAATCTAAGTTTATTATCAATGGTAACTCCTAATAGTTTAGTATTGTGTCCGGGGAGATAATAGTTCCATTTTTGGAATGTATAGTGAAGGATGTGGGTGTGGACTTTTGTGCAGGGTGGAAGAGAACCAATTTGTTTTTTTTGGATTTAGAATCAGTTGAAGTCCCGATAGCCAGGTCTCAACTGCAGTAAAACAGGATTGTGTTTTAGTTAAGAGGTCAGCAAGAGATGGATCAGAACAAACTAATGTCGAGTCATCTGCGTATTGTATGCAGGTGGCATCAGGTATGGCTTTGTAGAGGTCATTTATAAAGACTGAAAAAAGAAGAGGTCCCAATATAGAACCTTGGGGAACTCCTATGGTGTTGGGTAGGAGACTAGAGAGCTTATTCTGCCAGAGTACCGCTTGTTGCCTATCAGAGAGATAGGCATGGAACCAGGCCAGAGTTTGGTTATCTAAGTGGAGATTTTTTAGGGTGTTATGAAGTAGCTGGTGGTTCACCATATCAAAGGCCTTTGATAGGTCAAGAAAGAGAGCTGATGATATTCTTTTCTCATTCCGGTTATGGTTAATGGAGTCAGTAAAAGAGAGAAGGGCAGTGGTTGTATTATGGTTGGGTCGGAAGCCACGTTGAGAACTGGTTAGCAGGTTATTCTGGGTAAGATAGTAGAGTAGTTGTTTGTGTATGCATTTTTCCATGATTTTGGCTAATGGAGACAGTATAGATATGGGCCTATAATTTGATAGTTCTGTAGATGAGCTACCTTTATGGAGTGGTATTACATGGGATATTTTCCATATTGAGGGGATTGTGGATTCAACTATGGTACGATTGATGAGTATCGAGATGGGGTAGGCTATGACATCAGCAACTTTTTGTAAGTAGTCAGCTGGGAGAAGGTCAGCAGAGAGAGTAGTTGGTTTAAGTTTCTTCAGTAAGGATCGAATATAGTCGGTTGAGACAGTTTGAAATTTAAAGGTGGGTTTGGACTTTAGGGTGTTTTCTGTTTTAGGGATGTTGGCAGTTGGTAATTGGTTAGCTAGTGATTGTATGGTGTTAGTAAAGAAGGTGTTAAAGGAACTGGCTACTTCTTCTGGTATTTTATCACATAGCGTTTCTGGGGTAGGAGTTGATGATTTGCCTGGACGGAGAAGATTATTTAAACCGGCCCAGAATTTTTGAGGGTTATTTTGGTGTTTATTTTGTAGTTGGCTGTAGTAGCTTTTTTTGTCACGTGCTATGGCTTTTTTGGTCTCATTACGTTGCTGTTGGAATTTAATGCGGTCAAGGGGTGACTTGGTTGCTCGCCATTTATCCCAGTTTTGTCTCTAAGTTTGATTAGGCATTTGGTGTCTTTTGTTAGCCAGGGTGCTATATGTGTTTTGGTTCTGATTAATCTTTTTGGGGCGTGAGACTCAAGTATTGCTAGAAATGAAGTATTAAATTTTGAAACTGCCTCCTCTAAGGGGAGGTATTTAAGGGATGCCCATTTGTAGGCTTTAAGTTCATTCAGAAATTTTGTAAGGTCAAAGTGTTTCCTATTTCTAACCGGTCTATATATGGGCGGTTTAGAAGATATTTCCTTGTTTTTCCTTATGTAGGTGATAAGGTGGTCACTAAGGTCATTTGGATGGGTCCCAGTCATGTAGTTATGTGGCTGACTGTTTATTAGGATCCAATCTAGGATACTCTCTTTTTGTTTATTATTACCTATTCTGGTGGTGGAAGATATGGTCTGTTGGAACTGTAAATTTATATGGGGTTAAGCTCAGAGGAACATTGGTTCCAGTCCAAGTTAACATCTCCTAAAATAATAGTTTCTTGAGGGTAATTGTTTGATAGCCAGCTAAGCATGTTCTCCAGTGTATCAGAGTTTTTCCCGGGGGGGATGTAGGTCACTATTAGATTAATTCCTTTCTCTTTATTTAGTTGTAGTTTTAGTGCTAGCATTTCGGCATTAGAGATCTGGGGTGGCTGAGAGGGGTTGATTGTAACGTTAAGTGTATTTTTGTAGAGCACGGCAATACCACCTCCCTTTCTTTTTAAACGGTCGGCTCTATGTATATTATAGCCAGGTGGAATAATCTCATTATCTTTGGTACTTGGTTTTAGCTCAAAGCTCAAGTGTACTAGCCTTTGATAGCATTTAGTCGAAAAACCAAGCATTTACTGTATTTTCTGTCTGTGTGTGTAAAAAAACTTGAAAAAAAAAACAAAAAAATACTTCTGCTTTCCTAACTTTCCCAGCTAGTTGTTCCAGTGATCAGATTTTGCTGATCCCTGGGCTTAGTATTTGGTTCCTGTGTTCCTCCATTTTCTTGTGTGGCCAGAGGGAAGTTTCTTTACTCACCAGTGAGAGTGGGGAGTACTGAGCTGCCTGTTTGTCCTCAGAGGAGTGGTTTAAGACAGTAACTGGTAATTCATTGGCCATTTTGGGTCATTTCCTGCCTTTTCCAGCCCCCTGCTATAAAGCACGCTTTAGTGCGATTTAGCGCGGAGTTGCCACAGTAGCACACAAGAGCAGCGGCGGTTAATCAAGGTTAAGCTATTCGGGCTACCTAAAGTCCACTCTTCAAATTTTCCCTTAAAACAGCCTTCCTTGAACTGTACTGCTGATCAAACCAGCGTATTCTATATCTAAAAAGTTCAGCTCTACTTGATTCCTAAGTAGACTATTCTCTATCTGTAAAGCCTAGCACTTGCTCCTAAAGTACTTTTTTACTTTGATATAGCACTTTTATTATACATAGTACCCCACCAGCCTAAAACCCCTTTCTCGATCACCCACACCCCCCCGGAGTCTTTTTAAAGTTTTTGTCTATTCCTTTTAGCATGTCCAGGGATCAGTTGCTAGTGTGCTCTCCTGCTCAGCTGGTGAATATGGGAATATTGAGGCAATGTTACAATTGCCTCATGTACACAGACAACCCTCTCCTTCTCCCACAAAACACAAATACATGCGAGAGATGCAACTATACAGCCAAACTGGAGGCTGAGCTCTCTCAACATAGGACTGGCAAGACCAGACAGGAGGAGAAGGTAACCACACACACCACAAACCCAGTCTCACATAGTACTATCACAACTTCAAATCATACACATAAACACACAAAGACATACTCGGAGGCTCTGATCAAAAATCTACCAAAACAGCAGAGGCCACCAAAGCAGACACCCAAACAACTGCCACCTCAGGACACAACACATGCAACACATAGACCACATAGTCAGTGTGCCAAACAGTCACAGCCCTTAAGGCCAAACACAGTGCCAGACACACTGTCATTGGTGACTCCATAGTCAGACACACTGACGTCCTGCACACCAGAATGAGTAAGGAGAAGGTCACAGTAAGCTGCCTGTCGGGCGCTAGAATCCGCCACATAACGCAAGCACTCAGGTCTCTCAACAGCAGGTACAAGTACGACTCAGTCATTGTCCACGCTGGTGTGAACGACCTGAGACGCACCTCCTGGACTACATGAGAAGAGACATAGAGGAGCTCTCTGATTATGTAGCCCAGGCAGGTATGACCCTGACCTTGAGCAGTATCCTACCTTCACCAAGAATGATGCCACAATACAGAGATAAGATGATCAGCTTTAATAATTGGCTTAAACTCTGGTGTCGTTCAAAGGGGATCCAATGTCTGTCTGCCTGGGATGACATGCTGGACAAGCCACGCTGCTTCGCAAGGGATGGCTTGCACCTGTCACCCCTAGGCTTCCGGATATTGGCAAAGGCTCTTGCCACCCCATAGTGCCTTTTTTAGGCAAGGCTCAAATTCTAAACCTACCACCCTAGAACACAAAAAAGGAAAAAAACTAAGGGTAATGCTGCTCAATGCCAGAAGTCTCAACCTCAAGATGCACGCACTCGAGGCCCTTCTCAGTATGGAGAACATCGATGTCTGTGCTGTGACTGAAACCTGGTTCAAGGCTCCTGAGAGCACCCCGGCACTATCAGGTTTTACCTCATATCATGCGTTCCGGCCCCAAAATCCGGACACCACCAAGAAAGGAGGGGGGGTGTCCATATTCATCAAGGACACCCACACCTCAATGTTGTTGGCAATGCACGATGCATCGGAGACCATCCAGGTGCAATTAACCATAGGCAAGACTGCTCTGCAATTTGTAGCATGTTACAGGCCACCCTCTCAAACTCAGGAACCTCACATAGCTTTCCTGAAAACACTGGAGGGGATAAATGTATCTTCAAACACCATCATACTAGGTGACTTCAACTACCCGAATATAGACTGGGATCACTACTCAAGCCCCAACACTCTAGCCCAAAGGTTCCTGGAGTTCATAAACTCAAATGCCATGGAACAACTAGTCACCATCCCCACAAGAGGTGAAAACATACTTGATCTCATCATCACGAACATGGGGTCACAATGTTCAACACCGGAAGTATACCCCTCACTGGTGAGATCAGATCATAAACTAATCTCACTGGAAGTCCACATCCCACCCCCACCTGAGATAAAAAAGACCACAGTGAAGAACTTCTCAAAAGCCGACTTCACACTTCTAAAGACTAGTGTGGTCTCTTTTAAGGCCCCCGAGCCTGCGGAAACCATTACTCAAGCCGCTGAATCACTTACAAATGCCTTCTACCAGCACCTACAGGACTGCATGGATCAGGCAATCCCAAACAAAACAAAGACTCTTTGTACCAAAGGCAAGCTTCCAGTCTGGTGGACCCCAGCCATAAACAAGCTCTACAACAAAAGGAGGAAGCTACTACAAGATAGAGCAAAATCCCTAAAAGGTAAGACACCTTTGATCATTATAAGTAAAGAACTACGATCTCTCATAAAATCATCCAAGGCAAATTTTGAGAGAAAAATCGTTAATGACTCAAAAGACAATCATAAGGCCTTCTTTAGTTATGTCAGAAACCTGGGAGGAAACTACCAGATATGCTCAGAATTAGTTCAAAATGATGTAAAAATCACTGAACCTACAGACATTGCCAACATACTGGCTGACAGGTTCAGTGCAAACTTCTCGCCCCCCTCCCCCCAAAAGGAGAGATATCTATACCAGAGGATTGTAGCCCCACAAACATCTCTAACGCTCAGGTGAGAACTGCTCTCTCCAAGGAGAAAAACACAGCATCCATGGGACCAGATGGTGCCCCCGGTTGTGTGCTCCACGAACTCAATGAGGAATTAAACCCGCAGTTAGGACAGCTGTTTAATCTTAGCCTCACCTCAGGATACGTACCCAGGGAGTGGCGTACGGCAACTGTGGTCCCACTTCACAAAGGCGGTGCCTCCACCGACCCTGGAAATTACCGTCCCATCAGCTTGACAAGCCTGATCTGCAAAGCTATGGAGAGGATCATAATGGAACTCATAAATAAAGACATAGGGGACTTGCAGACTTTGGATCCAACCCAGTTTGGCTTTGTCAAAGGCAGATCATGCCTTTTAAACTTGGTTGACTTTTTCGAAACAGTCACCAAGGCCATTGATGAGGGAAAGGCAGTCCACACAGCCTACCTCGACCTGGCAAAGGCTTTCGACACAATACCCCACTCAGGTATCATTGAAAAACTCATCAGCTTAAATGTAAACCCATACGTCACAAGATGGGTAGCAAACTGGCTAAGTGACAGAACCCACAGGGTCAGAGTTGCTGGCGCCATGTCAGACTCAAAGCCTGTCACAAGTGGTGTCCCACAGGGCTCAGTCCTGGGCCCACTCTTGTTCAGCATCTACTTTTCAGAAGTACAAGCAAACACAGGAGGGTTATGGCTGACAAAATTTGCAGATGACTGCAAACTGGGTGTCATAGTCGAGAACACATCTGACACAGATATCCTTCAGAAGGGTCTCATAGAAACGGATAACTGGTGCCAGAGCCATGGACTAAAGTTAAACGCCAAAAAATGCATAGTCATACCCTTCGGGAAAAACAAGGTTACCCCTAGCTACCATATAGGTGGCAATCCACTGAGCACAGAAGAAGTTATCAGGGATCTGGGGGCCCAGGTTGACAGTAACCTTTCGTTTGACACTCACGTTTCCAAAGTAGTTAGGAAGACCTTCTACATTGCCCACCTGATCATGAAGGGATTCACATCTAGATCAAGGGAGGTCATCGTCCCCCTGTACTCATCACTCATCAGACCAATGATTGAGTACAATGACCCATTCGGAATGTATCTGACCCAACACCTGCAGCAACTGGAAAGGCCCCAAAAGTTCCTCACCAAAAGGATAAAGGGTCTCAAAAATATGTCTTATGCTGCCCGACTGAAGGAACTCCAGCTCTATTCAGTCGCTTACCGCCTGCTCAGAGGTGACCTGTGCCTGACATACAAGGCCATGTCCAACCCAGAATTGATGAACATGCTTCACCTCAAAAAATCTAGATCCCTCAGAACTACAAGGGCGGGAGACTTAAACCTTGACACGGTTATTAATAGGACGTGCTGGAGGGACAGATTCATCACCCAGAGACTCCCTATGCTGTGGAACAAAATCCCGGTACATGTGAGGCAGAGCACCTCGCTGGCATTGTTCAAGAGAAATCTTGACCAATGGATGGGAGATCGCAGATATACCCCAGGGATTACCTCAGTGTCACTGCTTGACAGAGGCACAGCAAAATAATGGGCATAGTATCCTTCAAACTAAAGGGGTGGCGAAAGCCACAAAACTCTGGGCTAGGCTTATAAATGCCCTTGGGCAGATAGCCTAGTATGAACCTATGAACCTATGAACCTATGAACCTATTTTTAGATTGAAAGCTCACTTAGAACCTGGACTCAACCAAGCGGTTAATATTAAACCTATTCTTGATGCGCAGCAATGAAGTTAGAGATACTGCTGCGCTATAGATTTATGAAGACAGTTTTGCTCAAAATGGCATGTTTGGAATTATTTATTTATTTTATTTTATTTATTTATTTTTAAGTTAATATTTAAGAATATATTTTTACATTTATTGCAAGCGAGATTTTAATGTCATTTATTATGTGAATTTATATCTTGTGTTTTCACTCATAGCCATGTAAATATGTATAAAAGACATCAATGAGAGATGAAAAGCTAAGGCTGAATCAGCATGTGATGTCTCTTGTCTTGAATGTAATTACTAAACAATGTATTTAATTGGGATATTTAATCAATTAAGTTTTTTATATAAAATGGAAGCTTGAACCTGCAATTTTATTAGATCTGAAGAAGCGTACCTAGTACGTGAAAGCACTTATCTTTGTTTCAATAAATTTTATTTTATTTTATTAGTCGTGGTGGTCGTTTTCCACTTGTTTTTTCAGTAATGGTGAATGTGGAAGAGAGGTGAAGAAGAGAGTACCGGCAGGGTGGAATGGGTGGAGAAGAGTGTCAGGAGTGATTTGTGACAGACGGTTACCAGTAAGAGTGAAAGGGAAGGTCTACAAGACAGTAGTGAGACCAGCTATGTTATATGGATTGGAGACAGTGGCACTGACAAAAAGGCAGGAGTCAGAGCTGGATGTGGCAGAGTTAAAGATGTTAAGATTTGCACTCGGTGTGACTAAGATGGATAGGATTAGGAATCAGTATATTAGAGGGTCAGCTCATGTTGGACAGTTTGGAGACAAAGCAAGAGAGACGAGATTGCATTGGTTTGGACATGTGCTGAGGAGGGATGATGGGTATATTGGGAAAAAGATGCTAACGATGGAGCTGCCAGGTAAGAGGAAAAGAGGAAGGCCTAAGATAAGGTTTATGGATGTGGTGAGAGAGGACATGCAGGCGGTTGGTGTGACAGAGCAAGATGCAGAGGATAGGAAGAAATGGAAAGAGATGATCCGCTGTGGCGACCCCTAATGGGAAAAGCTGAAAGATGATCATGAGTTACTCATAAATGCATTCAATATCATGCATAGTTAACAAATTCATTAAGCTTGAAGGTAGGGATCATACAGTTTTATTTGAGGAAAACAGATGTGTTAGGTGTCGAAACAGTTTACATACAAACCTTTTAAGAAAATTGAAATATGCTTTACATACACACATCAACAGTAGAATGATATTTACAATATTTACACAGTTGGGCTGTGTGAGGGTAGCTGTAGGAGTTGTTGAGAGCTTAGAGAGAAGCTATAGAAATTGTTGAGAGCTTAGATAGGCTCATAGGAAGATAACTATGAGAGTTGTAGAGCTTGGGAACCCCCTTTGATTAGGTTGGGTGAAGGCAGGTACATTTCCATTTAGTGGACAGGTGTTTGAATATTTGGGTTTTGAAGTTTTCTGAGTTTGGTATGGTTCTTAGCGTGGAGGGAAGGGAATTCCATTTTTTGCCTAGTGAGAAAGATAGAAGTTGGCCAGCAGGACGTTTAGGTTTATGGATAGTAATTAAGTTCTGATTTTCAGATCTGAGAGCTCTGTTGGGTGTATAAGGGGGAAGGATGTTAGTTAGAGTGCTACATTTTCTTGGTTGAAATATGAGTCTATATGCATTAGTGAGTTGGAGATAGTCTAGGTAGTTTGGGAGTTCAAGCCAATTCAGGGATTGTAGGGTTAGGCAGTGATGGGTGGTATTTTTAGATTTAGAGGTAAATTTAGAGATTTTGTTTAGCAGTTTTCTAGTTTAGAGGTGATAGAGGAGGACAGGTTGGTTAGGAGAGGGGCTCTGTATAATAAGGAAGGAAGAAGATAAGTCAAGGCCAGAGTTTGCCTGGTAGAGTTGGAGAGAAAGCGATTATTCATATACAGCATACCTAGCTTTTGGTGGGTTTTCTTAATATTTTGTTGAATATGAATCTGTCTACGAATCAGTGAGTCCTTAGAAGGAGACCATCTTTTAACAGAAATCTTTTTTCTTGTACATAACCTCAAGATCATGGTTGCTTTGTAGCTCACTTTCAGTGAGTTTATTGCATTGGGATCCTGAATGAAATGACAACACTTCCCTACAGTGTCATCTTCCTTCTGCATTTTTACCGAGTCAAAGTCAGGCTTCTCATACTACAAGTACCAAACATACTCTCATTGCTGTCTTTTTTGTTGTTGTTGTTTTGCTGATTACTAGCTACATCTAATCTTGCTTGTACTGGAGTAAAGTCCTAGGTTTTACCTTTTAAGACAACTTATTTAGATAGACCATTGGCTAAGTCATTTAGCTTTGTCTACTCCATGCACTTTTGAATGCCTGTGACCTTTTTCAGTGCACTGTTAAGTCATGATTTTGCACGAATTAACCTATAGCTAGACTTAGTTTGACATACATAGCACTTTCATTTAGAGTTGCATTTCATGCCATTTACCATCCAGCCTGACAAATGTGTGAGGATGTTATACTCAACTTAATCAGAGTATGTGCATACTGCAAACTGGACTGGGGGGATTTTTGTATTGTGTATATATATATATATATATATATATATATATATATATATATATATATATATATATATATATTTATTTATATTTGTTGACGGGAGTGTCCGACTGGACATAGGTCCATTTTCAGCGGAGGCCCAGGGAGAAAAGCTCCACAGTTAAAATAAACAGACAGTAGTTACATTGGATTACATAACGATTAACAATTTACATAGCAATTACTTACAACATATTTACAGATGAAGAACATAGTACATCAGTAGACAACTAGAATCTTTATCTGTGAAGTACATAACAGACATTAACAAATGTTACAAGAAGAAGTTCCTGCTGTATAATAAGTACTGGCTTATGAGCATCTGAGCTTGCTATAATCAAGGTAGTTAGTGGAGTGGAAAGAAAGGTAGTGGCTGGATGGGGTGGGTGATATTAGAGTGGGAGTTGCAAGGGCATAGCCAGCATGTTTTAGGTGCTTTTAGTAAAGTTTTGAAGGGGGTGCATGATGGTATGGAGGTAATTGTGGGTGGGAGGGAGTTCCATAATTTGGCTATGGTGCAAGAGAATAGTGCTTCACCAGCAGAGTTATTGGCTTTAGTGATCTGCAAGTGATTTTTGTTGCTGGATCTTAGTGGTCTGGTGGTGCGATAGGGTTGGAGTAGATTCTGGAGGGATGGGTCATTTAGTGGATGGTTTACTAGTTTGTGGGCGAGTGAGAGTTGATACCTCTGAAGGAGGTGAGGGAGTTCAAGCCAGCCCAGTTCAGCAAGTGAGAGACAGTGGTGACTACTGTAGGATGCCCTTGTGGCAAATTTGGTGATTTTGTTGTAGCAGGTCTCTAGCTTGTTTAAATCACATTGCCTTAGGTAGGTATATATTGGAGAGGCATAAAGTAGGGTGGAGATAAGGTGGGAATTTGCTATTGAAAACTTTGCTTCTTTGGTGAGAAGTTGCTTATTTCTGTATAATGCTCCTAGTTTTTTGTGGACTTTTTTTATGGTCATGGATATGTGAATGTCAAATTTTAGTTTATTGTCTATTTCCACTCCTAGCAATTTGGTGTGTTCAGTTGGGTATATAGTGGTGTTGTCTTTTGCTGTGATGTTAAAGTGAGAGTTGGTTTGAGTATGTTTGGTGGGTTGGAAGATGAGTAGTTTAGTTTTGTTTGGGTTGAGTATTAATTGGGCATCGGATAACCAAGTTTCAACAGAGGAAAAGGCTTCCTGTGTGACTTTTTGCAGTTTGGGTAGGGACTGGGCTGAGCAGATGGTGGTTGAGTCATCTGCGTATTGTATGAGTGTGCTATGTTTGGTGGTAGAGGCTAGATTATTAGTATAAACAGAGAAGAGTAGGGGTCCAAGGATGGATCCTTGGGGAACCCCTATGGAGACAGGTAGTTGGGGAGATATGTCATTCTGCCATACAATGGATTGCTGGCGGTTAGACAGGTAACTCTGAAACCAGTTGGTGACTGATTGAGAGAAGGATAGGTTATTGAGGACAGAGATAAGTTGTTTGTGTGGGACCATGTCAAATGCTTTAGATAGGTCTAGGAAAGTAGCAGAGGCGAGATAGCCATTGTTTTTATGCTGAAGGATAGTGTTAGTAAAGGAGAGTAAGGCAGTGGTGGTGCTATGGTTTGGTTGGAAACCATGCTGAGTACTGGAAATGAGGTTGTTAGTAAGGAGGTAGTCTGAGACCTGAGAGTGTATGCATCTCTCTAGTATTTTGGAGAGTGGAGAGAGAATAGCTATGGGGCAGTAATTGGTTAGTTCTGTGGAGGGTCCACCTTTGTGGAGGGGAATTGTATGTGATACTTTCCACAGTGTGGGAACGTAACTTTCTGACAGAGGTTGGTTAATCAAGATGGATACTGGGTAGGCCAGAGCATCAGCTGTGATTTGTAGGTATTCACTTGGAAGGTTGTCTGCTGCTAATTTGGTGGGTTTAAGTTTAGTTAAGAGTTTTTTTTTATATTGGGGGTATGTACAGGAGAAAAAGAGAAGGCAGTGGGGAGATTACTAGTTGAATGTGTGGGTTGGAGGGGAGGGGGGTTGTGTTGTTTAACTAGTGATAGTATGGTTTATGTGAAGTGTGTGTTGAATGAAGTAGAAATATTTTCTGAGGAGTGAGGGATGTTAGGAGGAGGGGTACTGACTTTACCTGGGTGGAGGATGGAGTTTATGGAGGACCAGAATTGTTTGGGGCTGTGTTGTGAGGAGTCTAGGGCATACTGGTAGTATTGGAATTTGTCCTGTTTTATAAGCTTTTTGACTCTATTGCGTAGTTCTAGGAATTTCTGTCTAGTTGAGGGGGTTTTGGTTTTGCGCCAGTGCTCCCAGGCTTTATCCCTGCTTTTCATTTCTGACTTAGTGGTTTTCTGTAGCCATGGGGAGGGTTGTGCTTTGGTTCTGGAAAGTCTTATAGGGGCATGGTAATTAAGGATGCTCTGGAAGGTAGTATTAAAAAATTCAACTGCGTCATCAAGACTGAGGTACTTTAGAGAATGCCAGTTACATTCTTTGAGGGATGAGATGAATGTGAGTCGGTTAAAGTTTAGTTTTTTACGTATTTGATGGTAGATGACAGATTTAGCTTGGTATAGGTATTTTTTGAGTAGGAATGTTGGGGAGTGATCACTGAGGCTATCTGATAAGCAGCCTGTTATATATGACTGGGGGCTCTTACTGACTAGTATCCAATCCAGGGTAGTGTGCTTGCTGGAGTTTTTATTTATCCTGGTTGGCGACTGGACTAGTTGGGTGAAGCCATGAAGGTTTACATGATGGGTTGGATAGTTGCCAGAACAGGATTGCCAGTCAATATTGAAATCACCTAAAATGATAGTTTCTTGGGGGAGATGGTGGGTAGACCAGCTGAGGAGGTTTTCTAGTGGAGGGATGTTTTGGCCAGGTGGGAAGTAGCATCCAATTATGTTGATGGTTTTGTTTTGGTTTATTTTGAGGTTGGTATATATTATTTCTTCATTGCCTATTTGTGGAGCTGATGATTTTAAGACCTGGATGTTTAGATGCTGTTTAAATATTATAGCTACACCGCCTCCTTTCTTGTTTAGCCAGTCTACTCTTAGTATGCCGTAACCTGTAGGGAGTATTTGCTCACTGGTAATGTGAGGTTTTAGCCAGGATTCTGTCAGGATGACTATATCTGGGGAGTATAAGTCTATGGTGGCATGGAGTTCATGGACTTTGTTGGATATACTTCTAATATTTAGGCTTAGTAGAAGGAAGTCACTTGGCTTTCTATTGGCTGTAATATGGGAGAAGTTGTGGTTTCTAGTCTGATTATGAAGATTGAGGTTGGAGATGGTAGGGCCAGGATTGAGGTGGATGTCTCCACTTAGGGCTAGTTTTGATATGCATGAGGTTATTAGTTTTCTCAGTTTTTGAATGTGTTTGTTTATAAGGGAAACTTTATGATTGTGCTCTGTGGGTAATAGGTATGGTGGGAGGGTTACGATGTTAAGTTGTAGGGATGCTTTATGTTTGAGTAATATAGTTGGTAGAATATGTGGGGGGTGCATAGGGATGGTTCTTGAGTTGGTGGGAGGGGACCTGAGTGAGGGTGAGACATGAGTCATGGTGTGAGTAGTAGTACAGTAGTAGTGGTTGAGTGGGGGAACGATGGAGCTTTGGTAGGATGTAAGATATGCAAGGAGAGTGCATGCAGTGAGCATAGGTAAGGTATGCTTGTACATGTTAGTTGAGGAGGTGTGATAGTAGTGGGAAGATGGAGGAGGTATTGTTGGGTTAGTGCTGTGGTTGGCTATTGGAAAGATGGGAGGGGTTTGTGAGTATAATAAAGGTGGGACCACTGGGGGCGGGAGGGAATAGGGGGCAGGGTGGGGAGCGAGCTCCATCTTGTCTCTCTTCATATGATCCAGGGAGGTATGTCTTTGGTCATTTCATCCTATGTGTACTATGACTGTGTTATATGCGTCCTTTGTATTTCTTGTGGTGCAAGGACTTGAGTGCATGAGTGATGTGGTAAATCCTGGCATCTGATAGGAAACTGACACTCTCCTTGCAAAGCCTAGTGAGTGGTGCATCTATGTGTCGCACTATGGAGTTACCTATGACTAGGATATTAGATTGTGTCGAGGTTTTCCTATGAATCAATGTGACTCATAGCTGTATGATTCATGGTGGATGTTGCTTGTGTTATATGTTTGTTGGGCTGCTGAGGGTACTTGTTTCTTAGGTTACATTTGGAAGGCCTTTGTAGTTTCTGTAGATTACTCTTTAGAGTTTCAGCATATGTGGGTCTATGTGATTGGACTGAGCTGTGTGTACTTTGTGCTGTGTGGTATGGTACTGAAAACCTGCTTGTTTGTTCTGGCTTAATGAGAAGGATTTGTCTCCAGAAACATTGTATAACTACATGTGTCACATGTACTGTGTCTACTAGTTTAAGTAGTAGGTGGTTGTCAGTAAACATGGAACAATTGCTTATAGGTTTATAGGTTCATAGTAGGTTACTAGACTAGCAGCCATAGAGCCTCTACAAGCCTAGCCATGTTAATCCCAAGTATCCTCATTTGTTCTTTTGTGGTAGTTCGCAGAATGAATTTATGAACAAAGCAAATCTGGAGTAGTTTACTCCAGTCTATGAGGGACAGTGGTACCATGCCAGGGGTGAATTTGCAGTCTCTCATCCAATTATCTAGGATGCGTTTGAATAGGGTCAGTGAGGAGCTCTGTTTTACATGAATAGGAAGTCTATTCCAGAGAAGTAGCAGTCTCTTGGAGACATATCTGTCTCTCCAGCATGTTCTGTTAATGTCACAAGCTAGGTTGAGGTTCTTAGAGCAAGTGACTTTTGTGCCATTTGACTTGCAGATGTGCAACATTTCCATTAGGGCAGGGTTGGAGATTGCTTAATAGGCTAGGCACCAGTCACCTTTCAGCAGCTTATACGATACAGAGTAAAGTGACAGGGCTTTCAGCCTGTTCATGTAGGTCATGGGTTGAAGTCCCTGTATTTTCTTATAGAGAAACCTCTGAGGACTCTCCAGCTGCTGCAGGTGTCTGGTGAGGTACATGCAAAAGGGTGCATTATACCCGATTAGTGGTCTGATGAGGGTTGAGTACAGTGGAGTTATAACCTCCCTTGACCTGGATGCTATGCCATTGCTTATGAGGTGTGCTACATAGAAGGCTTTCATTCCCATTTTGGAAACTTGGTGGTCAAAGTTCAGATTGCTATCAACCTCTTGCACCACTGGGTTGGAACTCAGGAGGGGTGCTGTCAATATTGTAGTTTGCAAGGAATTTTGTTTTGCAAAGGGAATAATATTAATGATTTTTTTGCATTTAGTTTTAGATTATGGCTTTGGCACAAATCATTTGTGTTAGCCGTTCTTGCAATATGTTGACATCATTGGGGGAGTCAATGATTGCTCCCAGTTTGCAATCATCAGTGAACTTGGTGAGCCAAAGGCCGTTTACTTTGGCCTGGACTTCTTTGAAATAGATGCCAAACAGTAAATGGCTCAGCACAGTCCCCTGTGGTAATCTACTTGTGATGGGCCTACTAGTGGAGATGGAGTCATCAGTTTTGACTGAGTGTGTTCTGTCAGTGAGCCAATTGGCTACCCATCTAGTAACATAAGGGTTAATCCCTGAATGGGAGAGTTTCTCAATGATGCCTGTCTGGGGAATTGTGTC
Source organism: Protopterus annectens (assembly GCF_019279795.1). Taxonomy (NCBI): domain Eukaryota; kingdom Metazoa; phylum Chordata; order Ceratodontiformes; family Protopteridae; genus Protopterus; species Protopterus annectens. The sequence goes on from NC_056745.1 coordinate 641,091,879, forward strand.
AAAAGCCTTGGCAAAGTTGAGTCAGGCAGTGTGCACTGTCTTACCTTGTCCATGGTTTTGGTGGCATGCTCAAAGAAGTGCCCCAGGTTTAATAAGCATGATCCACCCTTAATGAAGCCAAACTGGGTTGGGTCCAGTGTTTGGAGGTCACTTATGCCATTGCTAATAAGGTCCATGATAGTTCTTTCCATGGCCTTGCAGATGAGGCTGGATATACTTATGGGTCTGTAGTTCCCAAGGTTAGTTGATGCAGGGGGATTACTGTTGCTGTTCTTCATTCTGCAGGAACATAGCCTGTTTTCAAGCTATGATTAAAGAGGGTGACAAGTGGGTCTTCCAGGTCTTGTTTTAGATTGTTTAGTAAACAACATGGGATATTATCTGGTCCCACTGAGGCCATGTTTTTGGCCTTTGCAAGTGCAGAGAGGACCTGCTCTCTAGAGATATTAGGCAGAGGGCTGGTTTCAGGTGTGCTTTGGGATATGGTAGGTGGGGATAGGGTGGTGAAGTTTGCGTTGAATCTGTCAGATAGCAGGTTGGCAATATCTTCCAGTGTAGTATGAGTAATCCCATCTACAACCAGTTCAGCACATAGCACAGCATTCCCTTTTGGACTTCAGACATAGTTAAAGAATGCCTCATGATTATCCTCGGCTAGGGATGCGATTTTAGTTTTGTAATTTGCATTGTAAGACTTTATAAGATTTCTGATTTTCTTGTTTAGGCTTAGTATGGAACTCTTCCTCTGCAGAGTGATATCCCTCTTGCTTTTGGACAACATTTTTTTCCTCTTGTTATATAATCTGTTTATACTTGATGTCCACCACAGTGGCTTGTTTTTATGGGATGAACTGATTTTGATCTGGCCAGGTACAATAAAATGTATGTAGTCGCTTAAGTGTTTGTACAGGGCATTTGGGTACTCTTCTGTATAGTGATCATTGATGTCTGCGATTGCATGTGATATGAAGCTTTTTATACCATCCTTTAGTAGGCTGTAGATAGCTTTGATAAAGTTTTTTATAATTTTTTTTCATGTGGGGGTGTCAGTTCCAGTAGTTATTTCAAATGAGACTGATTTGTAGTCTGACCTAACCAGGGAGGGTATCATACATGGGGAAGTACAGTGACTGCCCCTCATGTTGGTAAGTACTATGTCCAGAACATTAGAGCCACTAGTAGGGGTGCAGACAATCTGTTAAAGAGCATTTGTGTTAACAAAGTCCAAAAACCTCTGGGTGAGCATGTTTTTGCTTGTGTATGTCCCTCAGTGTATGAAAGGATAGTTGAAATCTCCCATGACTATGGCGTTGAGCTGTATGGCAAGGGATTCCAGTAAATTGTGGTAGGTGGTGTGCTTATCCTGGTTCATGGTGGGGGATCTATATCTAGCAGTGATGGGGTCTGGTACTTTCCCAATAGTTAATTGGACACAGAGTATTTTGAGAGAGTCACACTGTTTGACCAGTCTCAAAGTATTGTTGTTGTATCTTTCGGCTTTTCCCGGTTAGGGGTCGCCACAGCAGAACTCCGGTCCGCTAATGATTGGCAGTAGATTTTTACGTACCGACTTGCCAGGCCTGACGCACAACCTTCAACGAAGGTACGCCCATTCACGCATGTCTCCACACAGAAGATGCTTTAGCTGAGAATCGAACAGGACAACGTCTTACTGTGAGGCGACAACGCTACCGCAGCACCACCACCGCAACATCAGTCTCAAAGTGTATTATTTAGTTTTAATGAAGATGGATACACCTCCACCTTTGGTTCCTTCATGCTCATTTTGAGGTCTGACAATGTGGAAGGCATTGTAGTCTTGCACATTTGGGGTGCTCTTAGCTGCCTTGAACCATGTCTCAGTAACTGCTCAGATGTCAACACCCTCTAAGGTGAGGAGTGCTTCCAAGGAGTGTAGTTTCATGTTTAAACTCCTAGCATTAAGCAGTACGACTACATGAGTTTGTCTCAATTAGATTTTCTTACACTGGAAAATGTGTTGTTTTGACATTGCTTAAAAAAGGCACTATGGGGAGGCAAGGGCCTTTGCCAGTATCTGAAAGCCTAGGGGGGACAGGTACAGACCATTTCTAGCAAAGCAGCAAGGTCTGTCTACCATATCTTCCCAGGCTGACAGATATTGACTCCCCCTGGACTGACACCAGAAGCTAAGCCAATTGTTGAAGTCAATTATTTTTTGTTTATAATATGGTATTATCCTGAGTGAGGGTAGGATACTGCTTAGGGCTAGGGACATACCTGTCTAGGACACATTATCATAGAGTTCCACTACTTCTAAATTCATTTAGTCCAGAGTTTCAAATAATTCACTCCAGCATGGACTATGACAGAGTCATAACGGTACTTGTGGCCAAGTGACTTCAGTGCATGTGTGATTTGTTGGAGCTTGACACCTGATAGGCAGCTGACCATGACCTTCTCCTTCTCCAGTCTAGTGAGTGGGACATCTATGTGTCTCACTATGGAGTCACCTATGACCAAGACATTTGATGTGTTTTGCCTTAGGGGCTTAATTTTTGAGACACAGGTGTGTGTTTTGATATGAGTAGTGATTTAGTTTTGCTTACTGGTAAATGTGGGTGGTGTGCATTTCAGAGGTCTCTGTTGTTTTGGTAAGTTTTTAGTGAGTACCTCCATGTATGTGGGTTTATGTGTCATGACCTTATTTTGTGTGAGAGGTGAAGTGTGTGTGCTGACAACCTATTTGATGTCTAGTTTGTTTTTATGTGAGAGACCTGACTCCAATTCCACAGTATATTTGCATGTCTCACACAGGGTGTCAATTTGCTTTAGGAGTAAATGGTTGTCCGTATAGATGAGGCTACAGTGCCTCAAGATGCATATATCAATCAAGCTGGCAGGAGAATTGATGGGAAACTGCCTGTCCATTGTGGCAGGATTTTTCTGAATGTGGTATTTGGTAAGGAAGTGGGCTAGCTGGACTTAGTCACAAACTGCAAAAATGAAGCAGTAATTCAATTTAATACAGTTAACAAAGTGTGGTGCTGACTTAAGATATACTTATTTTTCATTTTTATTTCTGTGGATGCCTTATATTTCAGTGCAAATACACACCAGACCTCTGGCTAAAGTTTCCAAATGTTGACAGCCATCATGGTAAAGTGAGTGCAAACCAATGCAAACACAAGGCCTATATACAAGCAAATGTAAAAAGTTTTAACAGAACTAGCAATGGGAAAATCACACACTGACCCTTTATCCAGCAACCCCAACTCAGATGGGTTATGAGCTACACATTTCTGCCACGAAGGTGCAGAGAGGTCCTCTTAATGTAAGATGGCTGGTTTAAAAGCACAGTGATACCAACAGTCTAGATTCAGCAGGTCTGAATCTAGCCTATGCTATGTAAGGCAAGGAAACACAATTTCTAGATGGGAAGGAGTAAAGAAGAGTCAATTAAAGGTCCAAGTGGGAGTGCTTGGTTGTATACTATTAGATGACCTACAATGGTACCACCCACTGCACAAACTGGCAGCTCTTTGAGTAGCTGTGAACAGTGGGGCACTATGGGAAGCATTTTCTATAGAGGATTTTAAACTGGAAAGGTTTGCTTATATGCTAGCATGGGGAACTGGCTTTTATACCAGCAGGATGAAAGACTTTTCTAAAGTTTAACCCTTAGGCCATTTAGTTAAAAACACAATAAGCTATCGACCAGTAGTTCCCACTTTGGATGGGTTGAATTTAGCTCTCTGCTCCCACCAGAGTGCAAAAAAGCCCTCCTCAAGGTAAAACAAACTGGCTTGAGTTCAAGTGCAATAATAAATGTTTTTATAATAGAAGTAAAAATTCCTACAATATCAGGAATCCTTGGAAGTAAGTTCACTAACCCTGAGAAATGTTTTCAACACACAAAAACTTTGCAAAACTTAGAAATATTTTGGCAGGCTCAAAACAGCTTTTACAAAATACTGTTAAAACAACCTAAGAGGTGTACAGAAACTAACGGGTGGAATTTCTTTAACAAGTGCAGGCTGAAAAACAGTGATAAATTCATCAAAATACATTGCCGCAAGGTGCATTTCAACCAGGCTGGCTACAGACATGTTTGGAAAGTGCAGATCCATCATTCCAGGTGCTTACTAATAATGTGGACTGAATGAAGCACTGTGCCTATGAGATTTAATTTGCTGGAGAGCTATCTGTCTAATGAAAATATAATTCTACATATATAGAGCAACGAGATTGTAATTAGTTCAGGTGCCAACCACTCTGCAGGGGTTATGATAATAATCAGGACCACCAATAAAAATAATCCAGCTATACAAAGGAATGTTTATGAAAGGAAGTCTGTTAATGAGCTGCTTCCTGTAATCCAGGGAAAGTACAGTTGTTTACACTTACTATAAATGTATATGTACAATTGTATTCATTGTTGCTGTCCTGACTTGTGGGATTTCCTGCTGTGAAAGCCCTTGGCCAGCCCAACTACCAGAGAAAAATTCTCCCTCTTCCAACAGCTGGGGGATGTCCTGACCAATGTCAATACACTCGGGTATATAGGGAGCCAGCAGACATCATGATTTCAGTGTTTTCTTGTCCCCTGAAAGTAGGAGCACCCCGAGATGGGTCCTAAAGTAATGGGCCTTAGACAGACAACCTAAGCAAGGGAAGGGGCAAAAGGAGGGTCCCCTTGGCTTGAGAATAATCTTGTACCAGTCTACCCTGTAGGTTAAGGGGGAAGGAGGGAGGGAAAGAAGACTGCAACAGTGAATACACACGGACATCTACATTTATGGTAAGTGTATATAACTGTACTATTTTCTTCATGTTTCACTATTGCAGTCCTGACTTGGGGGAAGATTCCCAAAGCTAAAAAGGAGGGTGGAAGATAGATTAGGGAGTGGTCAGGATGCCCTGCAGAGTAGCAGAGACAAATTCTGCTCTGAACCTGGAAAAGACTGATAAATGGTAATGTTTGGTGAAGGTGCGCACAGATGACCAGGTAGCAGCTTCCAGAATGTCTTTGGTAGGGACTCTTTTAGAAAGTTAGCAGAGGTTGCAGCAGTCCTAGTAGAATGAGTTCTGACAGCCTCAGGTGTCTTCTTACCATGACGGCTGTAACAGAATGAGATACAGTGAGAGCTTCATTTGGAAATAGTCTGTTTGGAAACTGGTTTTCCTCCAGAACTATTGGCAAAGGCCAAAAACAGCTGGTCTGATTTCTCTCAAAGTCTTAGTTCTGTCAGGATAATAATGGAGCTGCCTATGTACATCCAAGAAATAAAGAATTCTTTCCCCCTGGTTTTGAGGATTGGGAAAGAAGGTCGGCAGGTATATGGCTTAATTTAATGATGTGTCTGTCATAATCTTGGGCATAAAGGAAGAGTTAGTCTTGAGGGAGACTCTGTCTGGATGAAAGATGAGGAAGGGTTCCACTGCCATGAGAGCATGTAGCTGAGAGTCTCTTGCAGAAGTGATTGCCAGTAAAAAGGCAGTTTTCCAAGTTAGAAACTTTAAGTTAGCAGAAACCACTGGTTTGAAAGTAGTCAGGGTCGGGTTTTCCAGAACAAAACTGAGGTTCCATGGATGGGTAGTTTGTCTTCTTGGAGGCCTGATGTGAATCACTCCCCTTATCTGAGAAAGGGGGTGAGAGAAGACAGGAGGTAGAACAGGGATATCGGCTGAAATGGCAGAGGCATGAATTTTAATGGAGGAATAGGATAGGCTCTTGTCAACCAGATTAGCCAGGTTGTCTAGGATGATAGGGATCATGGCTCACAGAGGATTGTGGCCCTGTTGTTCACACCAAATTAAAAATCATCTCCACTAAGCTAAGTAAGATTTCCTAGTAGTGGGCCTTCTGGCCTCTTTAAGGATGTCTTAAATGTTGTTTTTTTGGGCAGGATCCATCCAGAATGCTGTGGAATTATCTAGGCTGAGAGTTTGAGTTTCTTCAGTTTGGGATGCACAATCTTTCCCTTGTCCTGAATCAGAAGGTTCACTCTCTGAGGTAACTGTCATTAATTCTCATTGGTTAAGTACAGTAACAGATTATAACAGTGTTGTCTGGGCCAGTCTAGGGCCATCAGTATTACCCCTGGCCCTTCTTCCCTTATTTTTAGAAGTATTCTGGGGAGCAGATGTAAAGGGGGGATGCATAGGTGAAGAGGTGAGTCCAAGGGAAAGAAAATGCATCTGTCTTCCAGGCTGAGGGTAAGTAGCTTCTAGTGCATAATCTTTTAAGTTTAGCATTATCCTTGGTGGAGAAGAGGTCTATCTGGGGAACTCCCCATTTCTTGGCTATGTTGAGAAATGTTTTCTGATGCACATGCCATTTGTGTGGGTCCATCAGATTCCTGCTGAGGTGATCCGCTAGAAGGTTTTGAGCATCTGGAATGTATTGTGCCAAACGTTGTAAATCCAGAGAGTGAGCGGTCTCTCAAACTTGCATTACTAGGCAACATAGAGGGTCAAGTGAGTACCTCCCTGCTTGTTTATGTACCACATGACTGTGGTATTGTCTGTTTTTACTAATAGGACTCCTGTTTTCCATTTTTCTTTACATGCTACCAGGCCTTTTTGAACTGCTACAAGCTCCTTCAAGTTTATGTATTTGTCTCTGAACTGATTTTCCCACTTTCTTTCATTCTGGAAGACTTTGAAATGGGCTCCCCAGGTTGTCCCAGAGGCTTCTATGATGAGGGTTTGCTCTTGGGGTGTAAACCTGAAATGAAGGGCATGGTTTTGAGCACAAGCTCATGCCCACCATGCAAATTCCTCCTTTCAGCAAGGAATCAGATGTAGCTTGGTTGAGACTGGCTGTGCATGCTGGCACCACACATTTCTGAGGTACTACTGGAACTTCCTCATGTGTAGCCTGGCCAGGGTGATCATAAGGATACAAGATGCCATGTTGTTCAGTGCTCTGCAGAACTCCCTCGTGGTGAGGCATTATCTGTACATGATCTTTAGGAAGTACTGAGTCAGGAGAGAGACCTTGTCTGGTGGTAAGAAGGCCTTTTGTAGGGATGAGTCCAGAAGAGACCACAGGAAGAGAATCCTGAAAGTTCTGCGTTTGATTTGTGATAACTTATGGTGAAGCCCAGGGAGGTCAAGAGATTCTGGGTGAACACCAGATCTAAGAAGAATTTTGAAAGACTAGTGGCCTGAATTAAACAATTGTCCACATAGGGGTAGGTTTGGACCCCTCTGGTCATGAAAAAGGTGATTAGAAGGGCTAAGCACTTTCTGAAGACCTTGAGAGCTGCAAACAACTCAAAGGGCAGAACACATAATTGATAGTGATTGGTACCTGCTCTGAAGTGTAAAAAGCTTCTGTGTGGTTCCTCAACGGGAATGTGCAAGTTGGTATCTTTTAGATCCAGGGTGACCATGAAGACCTGGGGATATATCATGGGTAAAAGCTTTTGAAGAATTATTATTTTGAATTATGGAACCAGCAGGAATTGATTGAGGGCAGACAGGTCTAGAATGGGACGCTAAGAGCCTTCCTTGCTGGGAACCAGGGATAGCCTGGAGTAGGAACCCTTTTCTTTCTGTTGTTCTGAGCCACTGGGAGCACAAATTCTGAATCTGGGAAAGAGCCTCCATCCTTTGCTGTGGTGGAATGTCTGAACATCCTGACCACTTTAGTGGTTTTTTGAACCTGAGTCTGTAGACATTTCAAATAATGCTTAGAACCCACCTGTCCAAAGTGATGAGAGACCAGTTTTCCTTGAAAAGGAATAGTCTTCCTCCAAGTCTTGTGGGGGGGGAGAGGAGGGAAGGGGGGTCTGAGAGACTGAGATGGGTGAGTCATTATTGCTCTCTGCCAAGGGCCTGTGGCCTAGAACTCCTCTGCCTGGAAGTGTCTGAAGTCTACTGCCTGGGTCTTTGTTGTTGCCTTTGAGTCCTTTCCTTACATGGCTTTCTCTGTCTGGTTTTGGATTGTGAAGGAAAAGACCAGTGTTTAGAGGGATAGTTCCTACTGAATCTAGGAGGCTAAAACTGAAGGAAGTCTTTAACAGTTTGCATAGATTTTGCTTTGTCTTCCATCTTTTTAAGTAGAGCCTCAGCTTTGGGCCCAAAGTGGAAATCATTGTCCAGAGGGGCATCCCTGACATGCTCAGGGAGGGATTATTCCCTTAGTCATGCATGTCTTTTAATAACAGAACCAGTATCTGCAGCCCGGCTGGAAGCTTCCATAGAATCATAGCCACAGTTTAGGAATGCCTAGCAACTTGACAGCTAGAGTGACATAGGTCCAATAATTCTTTGGAAAGATTCTTGTCCTCAGTGGTTTAATGTTTTGGGTCAACTGGTCCAGAGTGGTCTGCTGTATTTAATTATGTAGAACTGGCAGTTAAGGGCGCTAATAGCTAAGGTGGCAGAGGTGTAAACTTTTTTATCAAATCTAACTCGAGCCCTACTCTCTTTATCAGTGGGCAGGGGGGTTTTGGAGTAGCTAGCTCTAGCTCATGTGGGACCTGGGGTCTCAACCTCTGGGTCAGCAGAGGGGTTCTTAAAAGCTGTTTATGAAACTCCAGTACCCAGTAAAACATGTCTGGTTTTTGAGGGGCAGGGGGGGTGGGAGTCTGGTTTCAAGGAGGAATCCAAGAAAACATCCTCGACAATCTCTAAAACTGGAGGGATAGTAGGAGGCTTGTGCTCTGGCAGGTCTTGAATTCCCTAATCCTCTTTTTGGACTGCAGGTAACCCTGGTCTTTCCACTGGAAATGCTCCCTCATGGCATGAAGAGTTTCCCTAAAGGAAATGTCCTCGGGGGAAGCAGAAGTTTGGTTTTCCTCAGAATCTGAAGCTTCAAAGGAAGTCAGGGAGGGTCCTTCATAAAAAATAGAATCATCATAATCACCATCACCCCCTTTTTTTCCCATTTTTTTCTACATGGGTTCAGGGTATCATGTTAACTGTTGCCAACTCTCTCGATTCAGTGCCATACTCCTGCCTTCTTCAACACTCATGCCTGACTGTCGCAGATCATCTTTCACACAATGCATCCACCTCTTTGCTGGATGTCCTCACTTCCTCTTACCTTCTTCCTGTCTGTCCCAACTCTTCTTCACCAGATTGTCTTCTGCTTTTCTACACATGTGCCCAAACCATTGTAATCTGTTCTCTTTGATCTTTTCTGCAATTGGCTTCTGCTCTCATGTCCTCATTTCTTTGCCTGTCCTACAGTGTGCATCCTACCACCTTTCTCAGACACTTCATTTTCATCACCTCTAGCTTCTTCAACTGTTTTGCCTTTACTGCCCATGTTTCTGTACCATACAGTAGTACTGGTCACGCCACTGTCTTATACACCTTACTTTTCAGCTTCTTTGGCATGCTTTTGTCATAGACTACACCTGATACTCTATGCCAGTTGGCTGCAGCCCCTCAGAGTCTAGCTTTGACCTCTTCATTCAGACTATCCTTCTCCTCAACTACCCCTCCTAGATACTTGAAGCTGTTTACCTCTTCCACTGTCTTCCCTTCTATCTCTATTTTCAGCTTCTTCTGATTTTCCCAATTTGCTGCCATTACCACCATCTTATCTGTGCTTAGTTTCATCCCATTTACCTTCAGATTTGCATTCCATTCTCCTTTGCTGAAGTTCTAGCTCAGAGTCTGCCTGCACTGCCACATCATCTGCATACAGCAGATTTGTTGATCCCTCCCCTCCAACCTGTTTGCTAATGTAGTCCATCACCACTGTGAACAGCACTAGGCTCCGAGCTGAACCCTGATGTACACCCACTCCCACTGGGAACCTCTCTGTGAGGCCAAATACTGTTGTACTTGAGTTATTGGGTCCTTGTACATAGTCTGCACTAATTCTATCAATGTTTCTGGGACTTTAGACCACTGCAGTACTGCCCAGATCAGCTTTCTTGGGCCATGGACTCTCTCCTCATCTCTAACTTTTTCTCAAGTATCTGTCTCAATGCAAACATTGGATCAATTGTGCTGCATCCTGATCTGAATCCAAACTGCTCATCTCCCATCTTACATTGTACTACTCTGCGTATCCATTTATTAATTACCCTCTCCAGAACTGTCATGGAATGTGATAGGAGTTTGATGCCTCTGTACTGCCCACAGTTGTGGATGTCCCCTTTGTTCTTGTACACTGGCATGAGTATGCTTATTCTCCAGTCATATGGGATATGTCTTTCTCTCCACACTGCTATTAGTACCTTCAGGAACCATTTCTTCCCCTATCTCACCCAGCATTTTTATCATATCTGCTGTGACCTCATCTGAGCCTACTGCTTTCACTGACTTCATCTTCCTTAGTGCTGTTCTTACTTCTTCTAAGGTGGGCTTCTCTTCTTCTTTCATCATAGGCTGTTTCTGGGAGAGTACAGCTTCTGTGGGGTTTTCGTCATTCAGAAGTTGCTGGAAATACTCCTTCCATCTGCCTTTGATGCCCTCTGGACTGGTGAGCAGGTTGTTGCTGGCATCCCTTATGATGGGTGTCTTGACTATCTTCTTTATTGTTCTGTCTTTGCCTTGCAACCTGATATAGTGTCTTTGTGCCCCTTAATGAGTCACTTTCCAGAAGGTGGTACAGTGCCTCTGATGCCCTATTCTTTGCTACTGCAACTTCTTTCTTAGATTCTTTGTTAGTCAACCAGTAGTCCTTCATAGCCTGGCCAGTCTTTTCTATCATCCATTTCTTCCTGCACTCCTTCTTTCTTTTGATGACATGCTGGACTTCTGCATTCCACCACCAGCTTTCCATATGTACCTTATTTCCATACCTGGCTCGGCCACATATCTTTTTTGTAGTCTTAACAAATGCTGTTTTTAGGTGCTGCCATTCTTCTTCAACTCCACTTATTTCATCCTCTTCTTGGGGTGTTAGAGCCCTGAGTAATTTCTTGAACTGTTGTACTTTCTCTCCAGTCAACTTCCAGGTCTTCAGCCTGGTCTCTGTTGACCTTAGAGCCTTCTCTGACCACTGCTTGCAGCAGATTGTGGCAACTAGTGGTTTATGCTGTGGGTCGACTGTTTCACTGGGTTGACTTTGCAATCATGGATTCTACCCCAGTGCCATTTTCTTACTAGGAGGAAGTCTACCTGAGTTAGATCAAAAACAGAATCCTCCTGGTCAAAATCTTCAGCTGATTTAAAAGGATCAGAAAGGACTTCTGGAGTAGGGTCCCTTTTCCTTTTTCCTGGGGAAGACTCAATAGGGGGGTTAACTAGATCTGTCCAGGGAAATTAAATCTTAAGCTAACCTAACTAAATCCTGCTGATAACCTTGTGTGTGGGAGCCAGTAGGCCTAGGCATAGACACAGAGAAAGTACTCTTCATTGGGGTAGCTCTTGTTTTGGGCCTAGGCACGTCCGCAGCTGGTGGTGGCTAATGACCTGCAGAGAGACCCCAGACCTGACTGACAAACCAAGTCCTAAGGCTGTGTGGAAGTTGAGGGACCTGATGGCATATCGGACTCTAGATGGGTCTTGATAGAGGCCTGTCCCACCACCTCAGTTGCGGAAAGGGTTTGTGAAAGCACCTTGCCTTCTTCAGTGATTAAGAGCCTAAGAAGAGTAGCTGACAGAGTGTGATCTTTGTCCGGGGCCCTAAGTCTGGGTCATTTTTCTTTATCCTTTTTGTGCTTAGGGAGCTAAGCCTCAGGGTAACTGGTGGACACCATTGGATGCTGAGAACCTGATGCAACACTAAGGTGCCTAGCTAAGATCTCAGCCCTATGCCTAATAGCCCTAGAGTAGAAATGAGCACAGAAACAGCAATTAGGCAAATTGTGATCTGGGCCTAAATAGGTGACACAGAAAGAATGGAAGGCTCAGTGTGGAATCTGCTTACCACAATGGAGGCAATTATTGACCATATCTAACATGAGTCAAAAAATGTAGAAAAGGCTCCCTGATGGGGTACTTAGCTTTCAGAAGACTTCTCCCTGGGGTGGACTGACCGCTGCACAGACTGGAAATCTGCTTCTGGCTCTTACGGCAAGAAAAGACTGAAATCATGACTTCAGCTGACTCCTGATAAACCCGAGCATACTGATATCAGTCAGGGCTGTTGGAGGAGGGAGAATCTTTCTCTGGTAGTTGGGTCAGTCAAGGGCTTTCACGACAGATAATCCCACAAGTCAGGGCTACAACAGTGAAACACGAAGAACATCAGGATCTGAGTCCTTTCATCTCCATTTGGCTACTGTGTGATTCTGAGCAAATCACTTAACTAGAGAGTATTCCTGGCACAACCCTGAAAAGGGACATTTGCATCTAGTAGGCTTACCCAGTTAGCAAATATATAAAACATTTCAAAAAAGACATTTGCTAGCTTGTGTTAGTTATAAGCATCATTTATGTTTTAAAAACTAAGATGTTTTGGCTGATATTGAGTATGGGCAACAAGTATCACTCTAATCTTGTATAGCTTTGATGGCAGACTGGAATGCTACCCTAGAAAAAGATACTGAGAGATTTTTCCCCTGTCAGTGTGGATATGGATACCTGGAAAGGCATAATATGCTCTTAAAATCATTCATGCAATCCCAACTATAGACCTATTTATATAAACAATGACAAAGGCAATAGTAATGCCCACTCTAGTTTACCACTCACAATTCTCTCTCAAACTGTCTTACTCCTTGCCCCCTTTAACTTGCCCAGTTAAACTATCAAATGACATCTCTACAACCAACCCAGTACCTTACAAACATTTTCTACTCCTAATTTACAGCAAAGATAAATCCAAGTTAAATAAGATGCTACTAACTCAGATTATTTTATTATTCCTCCAACACTCTACTAACCTTCATCACCAGTTATCAAATCCAAATCCTTCAAATACTTAGAACTCCAACCAATCCTCAAAAACCAATCCCCCCAAAAAATATCAACATCTACCCAGCCGGTCTTTCTCCATAACACCCTATCTCTACAAACAAATCATATCTGATTTATTTATCTATAAATATCTCTAAACTAAGTATCCAAATTTGCAATCAAATACCAAACGAAGACCAAAATATAACTGACCACATTCTTCCTTTGTAAAATACCAATTCAAAAAATGAGCGGATATATTCACCCCAACCCAGGTCCCACTGTTTATCACCAAAATAAACCAGTCACCCAATACAGCTCAACAAAAACCAAAAGCCAAACTCACCTTACTAAATATGAATCTAAACATATGTGCAATAAAATCCATGCTATACATGCCTACCTTGCCACATACACTCCTAATGTAGTCACACCTACTGAAACCTGGTTAAAAAAAAAGAAATAAAGAATAATAAGATTCCCCTCCCCAGGATACAAAATACTCAGTCATGACAGACAAAACAAATGTGCAGGTAGTGTAGCAATCATCTATACAAATTCCCTAACCATCACCTTACTTCCACAGGAAATATCCAAATTTAACAGTGCTGAACTTGTAATAACACTCCTAAAAATGCACAGTAGGAAAACTATATGTTTAACAGCAATTTATATAGCACCAGTAAATAACATTGATACTGCTGAAACCATCCTCTATTGGATATCCCAACAAATTAACAATAAAACTATAATACTTAGAGACTCAAATATAGACTGGCAAAATTCCACTACCCCCACTAAATACATATACTTGTACAACTTCAGACACTTAATAATCCACCCACTAGAAACAAAAAAACTTCAGGAGACAGTCAATATTAGACTGGATTCTTACAAACAAATCAGACAAATTGACAAAAGTAGGCTGCCTCTCGATAACATAAGTGACCACATACCAACATTTGCCATTAGAACTCACCATAACCAAGATAAACATATTATCTATAATCAAATATTAAATAAAACCAATTTCAGCAAAGATATTTTCAGTGAAATACTAAAACAATATAACTGTAATGTAATTAGAACAATGCCACTACATACTGCTGTCAAACACTTTAATAGCATATTCTTACAGACCATAAATAACCTAGCACCAGTACGTAATAAAAAAATAAAGTCCAACCCTACACCATGGCTAACAAAAGAAACAAAAAACACATGACAAAAAGGCATAAAGCCTGGAAAATAGGTATAAATATAAAACTCAAAATGCCTTCTAGCAATTTGGACATCTTAGAAACCTTGCAAAACTCTATGTAAAACAGAATAAGCAAACATAGTATACCAATCTACAAGACAAATGTAAAAATAACCCAAAACTTTTTTGGCCATCACTAAATAAACTACTCCACCCTGGCAAGATCACTACTCTCACTCCAAAAACAGACAATACCATAGACTCTATCCCCACCCTACTTTATGCAATCAATATTATCTCTCTCTTAGACACTAATACATCTGCCCCCTTTCTCTACCCCTGTCCAATCAAAGCCACCCATAGCTCTTCAGTTTTAGTCCAGTAACTACCTCAATCATAATGAAGTTTTTCCTTAAACTATAAATTACTTCAGTAGCTGCAGACCAACTACGATCAGAGTACCTAAAAATGGCCACAGAAATCATAGCCTTCTCTGTGTCCATACTAATTAATAGGTCCATAGCAGATAGACAGATTCTCATCACTGTGGAAAAAAATCCTACATCATACGACTGCACAAAGGCAGCACATCTACAGAGTTCAGTAACTACAGACCGATAGCGATTCTCTCCCCTTCCCCAAAAATATGAAGCCATATGCAGATGATGGAATATCTAACCTCAAATAACCTGCTCTCAGAAACACAACATGGCTTTAGGCCTCAGTAGAGCACCACTACTGCACTACTACATTTTACCAGTATAATAACCCAACATAGAAACGATGGTCTGCTTGTGTCCGCCATGTTCTTAGACTTGTTAAAGGTATTCGATACTGTCTCGCACCAGCAACTTTGTGTTCACCATATTCTTATACTTGTAAAAGGTATTTGATATTGTCTCATACAAGCAACTGCTCATTTGACTCTTCTCAATAGGACTTTCACAAGACTCCTTGTTATGGTTTCTTGGTTAGCTATCTGGAAGGCAACAAGCCGTTAAATGGTAACCAACCTGCTCATCCTTTCAAGCAGTTACTACAGGTGTCCCTCAGAGCTGTATCCTGGGTCATCTCCTATTTAATATATTTATTAATAACAGCCACAACTCCCCTCATCATGCTAGTTTAGTTCAGTATGCAAATGACTCAACATTAATATGTGTGGCTTCAAAAATAAATAAGCTCCAAGACACTACCCAAAAATCTTTCTTCTCTGTAGAAACCTGGCTCAAAGAATCAAACGTCCTACTCAACTCCAAGAAAACTAGTTAATGCTTTTTACCTCAAAATGTTGTCAAAATCAAAAGCAATCTTTTACCATAAAGTCAGCAAATACTATCACTGAAACTGCAACTCACAGTAAAATTCTAGGAATTATAATAAATGACAATTTCAAATATGACTTCCATATACTGTACACCATTTATAGGATCAATGGATTCCATACAGATACTGCAAGAAAAACTCTAGCCACCACCTTCTTATTGCCAACTCTCTTATCCTAACAAACTTAAACAATACTCAAAGAAAGAAACTTGCCTCCTGCTACAATAAAATATCTAAATTTGCAATCAATCTCCCTCATAAAAGAATTAAAACAATTAAACTGGCTTGAATTACAAAGCTACTTAACATATTGACAACTAACTGCAGCACATAAGCTCGTTTATCATCCAGAAATTTCCCTGCACTACAAAACTTATTACTGCCCTACTGTCCAGCAAGGGACGTCTGCTATATTAATACATTTTTATTACTTGTAAATAAGTCAAATAATATTGCAGGAGACTTGGTCTACTCCCAATATGTTGCTAAACTCTGGAATAGTATACCCACACAAATAAAACTCTCAGACAAACTCAATATTTTTAAACCACTGCTTAAACAACATCAATCCTGGTCCTACACATGCCCATCACAAGGTTAAGACTTTGTGTTCTCTGTACGATACTCTCCAAATACTATCCTTAAACAGAATACTCTCAACCTCTCACTGAAATGACAAAACAATTTTTATACATAACTGCAGGCTGTACAATCCATTAAGTTGCATGGGAACTCTCTCCTGTAGCTTCCACCTCTGTAAAATCTTAGACTGTATAAATGTAGCTACTGTTTGTGTATAAATGTCAATAGAAATATATCTACTCTATGTTTAACTGGAACTTAGTATAATGCAATAAAAGCAAATGGAGCTTTTCCCCCCGGGCCTCCACTGAAAATTGGTATTACCCAGTTGAACTCTCCTGGTAAACAAAACAAATAAAAATATAAATAAATAAATACATTTGAAGGGAGATGCTTTTAAACATTTATCAGATCAGGCTACAGTATACTAAAGGATACATTTCTGTTTTTGTTTTGTTTTAGCGGGTTTATATCACATAATCGAAATCCCAAAATATCAAACACCATAAGCTCGAACTTGGAATTTTGAAATGTGATATAATCGAAAGCTCAGAGCAGCGAATTTTTTCCCAGGGAAAAAAATTGCTGTTCCGAGAAAAACACACACAACACAAGCACACCAAAAAAAGTAATCCACACATGTACACTTAAAATCCTACTTCTAACCCTACACTAAACTATACATACACTACTATCTATCCACTTACCTTAACCCAAACCCTAACCCTAAGGTCCCTAACTATTGCACACTCACCTTACCTGCTCCCTAACCCTAAGGTCCCTAACTATTGCACACTCACCTTACCTGCTCTCTAACCCAAAAGCCCCTATCACACACTCACCTTACCCAGTCCCTAACCCTAAGGTCCCTAACTATCTGATTCCCGCACTCACCTTAACCCGGTCAGTTTGCACACTTACCTTAACCCGGTCCGTAACCTTCGCACCACAGTGGAGAAAATAGCGAAACGGCAGAAACAGCCCACTGAATTCTTTCTCTAGGAAAGAAGTCAATGTTCTTCAGCTTCGCTATTTTCAGCGTTCGCTGTTTTGGGTTCGATATTATAACATTCAAAGTTTACTACTTCGATGTTATGATATAAACCCGTTTTAGCAGAATTTATTCATGCTGAATTGTATTTGCAAATCACCCATTGTGATCATGATTATAAGGAACCTGCATAATTGTCCTGTACAATAATTTATATAAAATATCAGTTGATATTTTCTCATTTTAAATCAGTCAATTTAAGACGTTATAAAAGGATTTCATACATGGAAATAGAGAGTGACCTGCTTCTTTCATATATATATATATATATATATATATATATATATATATATATATATATATATGGGTTCCTATGAGTTCATCGAAATGCCAAAACATCTACGCTCACTTCGACACGAAAACATCGACTCTTCATATCATCGACAATTCACGTAAGTGATCCTCCCCCTCTCTGGACCCATGGTAGCACTTGTTTGTCTGCTACAGCGCATATAGTTCAAGTCACTACCTACAATTTCCCTTGACAGCGTTGTAATTTACGTCGCAATACACACACAAGTGCTACCATGGGTCCTGAGAGGGGGAGGATCGCTTACGTGAATTGTCGATGATATGAAGAGTCGATGTTTTCGTGTCGAAGAAGTGAGCGTCAATGTTTTGGCATTTCGATGAACTCATAGGAACCCATATATATATATATATATATATATATATATATATATATATATATATATATATATATATATATTTTGCTAGGATACTCTAAAAATGTTTTTGTATAAAACAATGGTCAAATGTGGCAACAGAAAAATGTTCCAGTTGTCATAGACAATGAAGCATTTGGAAATATCCTATAAACAATTGATTAATATAATTTTTGCTGACTATCTGCAATGAAAAATCTGCAGTAGTAAAAGAGGCTTATACCCTTGTTGATAAGAATGCTATCTTTTATTTGGCAGATGCAAACCCATAAATATTAATGAGATGCTTGCTCTGATGAAGACACTCAATTCTCTGAACCATATTTGATCCCCGGAACCGCTTGCAGTGGTTACAGACAATACCACAGTGATGTTGTACATCAACAAGCAAGGGGAAACCAAGTCATACCCCCTTTGCAGATTAACCATGTTAGCTTGGGATATAGCCTCACAGTGCAACGTCTACAGGCATCATGTATTCTGCCAGAGAGCAACTGTGTGGCAGACAAGCTGAGCAGGACCAGGGCAGACCCTCACAAATGGAAACTAGATTCAAGAGTCTTCCAAAATGTGATCAGTCTATGGAAAGTTCAAGTAGACCTCTTTGCCTCTCTTATGAGTAATCAACTGGCAACATTCTATTCCAGGACTCCATGCAAGAAGGCCTGGAAGACAGATACCTTTTCTTTTCTTTGGACAGGAATGTTCTTATATGCCTTTCCTCCTTTTCCACTAATATCCAGGGTACTTCTGAAGATTCATTGTTGTGACTCCCTTCAGGCCCAGGCAACTATACGTTTATAGGTTTATAGGTGTGTACTAGACTAATGGCCATGGAGCCTTTACAAGCCTAGCCCATGCAAGTGCCCTGGCATCATGCTACCCGACGTTAGTTCCCAGTGCCCCTACCATGTAGAGCCACTGGAGTGATCCCTACGTGAACTTTCTATTTCCCATCCACTCATCAATATTTCTCTTGAAGAGGGCCAGTGAGGTGCTTTGATTGACATGTATAGGAAGTCTATTCCAGAGCATGGGCAGTCTCTGGGTTATGAACCTGTCCCTCCAGCATGTTCTGTTGATTGTGGTAATGAGGTTGAGGTCTCTGGAGCATGTGATGTGGAGGGATTGGGATTTCTTTACATGTAGCATTTCTAACAGAGCTGGGTCAGACATGACTTTGTAAGTCAAGCAGAGATCGCCTCTAAGTAGGCAATATGAGACAGAGAATAGTTGGAGTTTTGTTAGTCTGTCCATGTAGGACATGTGCTCAAGGCCTAGGATCCTCTTTGTGAGGTACTTTTGTGACCTTTCCAGCTGTTGCATGTGTCTAGTGAGGTACATGCCAAATGGGGCATTATACTCGATGACTGACCTAATGAGGGAAGAGTAGAGAGAGATGATGACCTCTTTTTTCCTGGATACAAAAACCTTGGTAATGAGATGTGACACATAGAAGGATTTTCTGACCACAGTGGCAATGTGGTGGTTGAAGGAGAGGCTGTTGTCAACCTGTGTCCCCAGAGCTCTTATAATGCCTTCAGTGTTCAGTGGATTCCCATTGATGTGGTAATTAGTGGGAACTGAGTTTTTCCCAAAGGGGATGATAAAGCATTTTTTGTCATTAAGCTTAAATCCATGTTTTCGACACCAGTCATTGTTCTCAATGAGGCCTTTCTGTAGGATGTCTACATAACTTGGGGAGTTAATAATGACTCCCAGCTTGCAGTCATCTGCAAACATGGTCAGCCAGAGTCCCTCCATGTTGGCCTGGACTTCTGAGAAGTAGATGCCAAACAGGAGAGGACCCAGGACCGATCTCTGTGGGACTCCACTTGTGACTGGTCAGCAGGCTGACGTGGAGTCCGCTACTTTCACTCTGTGGGTTCTATCTGTGAGCCAATTTGCAACCCACCTAGTGATATAGGGGTTGATGCCTAGTTTGGTGAGTTTACCAATAATTCCTAAGTGGGGAACAGTATCAAATGCCTTGGCCAGATCGAGGCAGGCTGTATCAACTGCCTTGCCCTCATCCACAGCTTTGGTGACTGACTCAAAGAAGTCAACCAGGTTGAGCAGGCCTGATCTACCTTTCACAAAACCAAACTGAGTGGGATCTAGAGTTTGGAGATTCCCTATATCCTTGTTAATTAGGTCCATGATGATGTGCTCAATAGCGTTACATATCAGACTTCTCCCTTATTTTAGAAATGGCCAGGGGAAATTACACAAGCTTCCTCACAAAATTGATCTACTCATACAAGAACAGTAGTGTTTGATACACCCCATCATTAGCATGTTCAATTCACTGCCTGGTTGATAGGGGCTAAATTCCTTTTAGAAACCTGTTTTTGGAGGATGTACAGCAGGTACTAATGGAGTCAAGAAAGCCTGCTACTAGAAAATCATATGTTAGCAAATGGAAAAGGTTTTCTAGTTGGTGCCAACAACATAACCCGCACCAATTCTGGGCTAGTTGTTCTCTGGTTTTACAATATTTGTGTGAGTTAGTATCCTATGAACTTTCTTATTCCTCTATTAAGGTTCATTTACTTGTCATTTCAGCATGTCTACCCATAGGTCCTCCTCTTTCAAGGCAGTCTCATGCCAAAATGTTCTTTAAAGGGGTTTTGCATAAGTAAACCAGTGGCCACTCCTTGGGATCTTAATTTTGTGTTAGGGAAACTAAAACTTGATATAATTTAACCAGCTAATCTGGCTGACTTGAGATTCCTAACATGGAAAACAGTTTTACTGATTGCTCTGACCTCTGCAAGAAGACTATCTGAGTTGCAAGCTCTTACCGTGAGTCAACTCTACTTCATTTTCCACAAGAACATGGTGTCTTTGAGAACTAATCCTTCTTTTATGCCTAAAGTGGTATCTGAGTTTACTTTAAGCCAAGATGTCCGTCTCCCCATTTTCTTTCTTGTAACAAAAAAGGAGTGAGAAAGGATACTCAATACTTTGGATGTCCAAAGACAACACAGGTACTGTCTTGACAAAACTAAATCTTTCAGATCTTCAGATCAATTGTTCATTTCTCGTGAAAGTAAAAAGAAGAAGAAACTACCTGTGCCAAAACAGACTATTTCCAAATGGTTGTCTAAGGGCTATTGACTTTTGTTATACTCGTCATGCCAAATCTATTCTAGGCAGGGTCATGGTCCACTTGACAAGGACCTTGGCTTCTTCTGTGGATTTTTGGAAAGGTCTGGATTCTAGAAGTATTCTAGAAGCTGCTACTTGGTCTTCAGTACATACTTTTACAAAGCCCTATAAGCTTGATTCTATCTCTAGGTCTAGATAATGTTTTGGTAGTACCATTCTTCATGGGTTCCTGGACCCTTCTCCTTCCACCTCCCAAATACAGTTGGCTATTGTAATCTACCCATAGAGCTAAGGCTACTGCAGCAGCAGCAGCAATGAATATGAAGAACATAGAACAGTTGTGTAAGCTAAACTTACTACAACAGTAGATGTTTGAATGATCGCTGCTGCAGTAGCCACCCCCCCGCTTTAAAATGTAGTTTTTAAATGTCTTTTTTACATGTCCTACCATCATTTGGAAATCATTTGTGACTGGGTCTGCTGCTCTGTTGATATCAGCTGCAAGGCACAAAGAAGTGCTGCAGTGTGATGTCCCACGAGCTAATGTGCATAACTAGATGGAAGATCTGCACAGTGATCACAGCATCCCTTCCTGTAGTAGCCATGAACTTAGCTGCATCTTCTCATGACATGCCACATAAGTGTCTATGCATTCCTATGATATACATATATTGAGTTACAAGGATACATGCACCATGGCATTTGCTACAAGTACTGACTGTCTATTCATTTTCTGCCTGTGGCCCAAATCCTGTAGGGCAAATTCCACAAAACAAGAAACCTCCAAGAAGTTGGACCAAAAATCCAAAAAAAAGAGACTCCAAACAGAAAGGCAAAGCAGTTTTAATAACAGTTGTATGAACAGTAAATAAAAGGTTAAGCGCTTTCACCCAGAATTTTGGCTCACCTTTTATCCACACATATTCTGCTACATCCTCAGATATAGAGAACATTATTAAGAAATACTGGGGAGTGGTTACAATCAATGAAGATACCAATAAATTTATACCTAAGAAACCTAGATTTATTAGGAGAAGGGACATGAATCTGAAGCAGATGTTTGAGAGGGGAGATTGTGTTGATTTGAGTCTGAACAACAGGAAAACTGGTACATTTAGGTGTGAGTTTTGCAATCAATGTACTCTCATGGCAGGCCAGGAGAACATTTATTTGGCAGCAAGGCGCTTTTTATTTAAGTCCTTGGGACACTAAAACTGTAATAGTACAGGAGTAGTGTATTTGCTTACCTGTGAAGTATGTCCCAGTTTTTATATTGGGAAGACGGAGAGGTGCTTAAGGAAGCAGGCATATGAACACTCATATGATATAGTAAGAGAAAAGGAAACTAGTGCACTGTTTAAGCATATTAAAAACTGCAGAAATGCCAAATTCAGGTTCTTTGTTATAGAACAAGTTTTACATGACCCCAGGGGGTGGTGCTTAGGAAGCCAGATTAGAATATAGGGAGTTATTCTGGCAGATTAAACTGGATGCATGCAAACCCCTGGAGTTGAATGATTATATTAGTATTAACTTAGACTAAGGGCTGCTAAATTGTGAAAGATGTTATTAATGCAGCATTATTCAAGGATATATTTTAATTACTGCATTTAATACACAATTTAATTTTATTCTGTTTGCCCTGAGCATTAAAGGGTTAACACTGCAGTGTTGGGTTGGGAGGGGTTTTAGAAAAAGAAGTTATGTACTCACCATAATGTTCCATGTTTATTGTTCATAACCTCGCCTTCATTCTTGATGGTTGGTTCAGAACCGATCATCTATTCTGACTTGGCCGCATACTAAAGCTCGAGAGCTTTCACTGGCTCAAAGCTATACCCTATCCCAAGATGCCTAGTGACTGTTACCCAGATCTTGTTTGAGAGAAATTAATCACTAGACTATGTAACCCAGCATAATACCTACAATAGATCCTCTGCCCATAATTCCTAAGGCATGAAGGGAATCAGGAAACTTAAAGCCAATTTCACAAACTTCCTCTTGATCCTCCAGGAGGGGAGAAGGAATGAAGCCATTTTGACAAGGTGACTTTTGAAACTGAAGTTCCTTTTCTGTTTTCTGAGAATGAAACAAACAGTTGGTCAGATTTTCTAAATTCCTTTGTCCTATCTAATTAAAAACATAACTGCCTATGGAAATCCAGTTGGTGAAGCTTGTATTCTGCCCTGTTGCCATGATTGGGGAAAATACGGATAGCTCAATAGACTGATTTAAATTGGCCTCAGAACATACTTTTGACAGAGATGAAGGATTTGTCCTGAGAGAGACTTTCTTTGTGGAAAATCAAACAGGGAGGACGGATAGACAGAACTTGCAGTTCTGAAACCCTCCTAACAGAAGTAAAGGCTATTAGAAAGATTGTCTTCCAAGATAAGAACTTTAGTGGGCAAGAGGAGGCTGGTTCAAATGGAGGGAGAATTAAAGAAGATAAGACAAAATTTAGATCCCATGGAGGTAGTATTTCTCTTATGGGAGGTCTTAAAAGGAATGTACTCCTCAGAAAGGCTTTGCATAATCTGTGGGACATTATATTAGATCCCATGTCTCCTACATGGTAGTTTGATATGGCAGCTAGCTGTACTTGTACTGTGGTTGCTGCTGCACCCCGATTAAAGGTTGTTGTTAAAAATATCCAGAATTGCTGATATGTAATATGTAAAGGGGTCTATATGGTTCTTGTTACCCCAACAAGAAAATCTCTTCCATTTGCTTACATAAAGTTTCCTAGTTGTATTCTTGTGTGACAAAACCAGAATATGTTGCACTGCTGGTGATAGTACTGGAAGCCTGGCTAAGATGGGAAGTGGAGTGACCAAGCTGTCAGCTTGAGGCTTTGAAGAGAGGGTGGAGTGCTCCTGACTACTGAGTCAGAAGATCTGGCACTGGGTCCAAGATCCAAGGCTCCTCCTGAACATGGGGCTATAGAAAGGGGAACCATATCTGATGAGGCCAGTAAGGAGCAATGAGCCTTTGCCCAGAATGATACCACAATATAAGGACAAAATGATTGACTTCAACAATTGGCTAAGCTTCTGGTGTCATTCAAAGGGGATCCAGTATCTGTCTGCCTGGGATGACATGATCGACAGACCACGATGCTTTACCAGAGATGGTCTGCACCTGTCGCCCCTCGGATTCAGTTTACTGGCTAAGGCTCTTGCCACCCCTATAGTGCCTTTTTTAGGCAAAGTTCAAAGGACAAAACCACCGTAACAGGTACAAGCATGCAAAATCTGAAGGTAATGCTACTCAATGCTAGAAGTCTAAACCTCAAAATGCACTCTCTCGAGGCACTCCTAAAACTGGAGAACATTGATATCTGTGCAGTAACTGAGACCTGGTTCAAGGATCCAGAGAGCACCCCTGCAATACCAGGCTACAACTCTTACCACACTTTTCGGCCACCAAACCAGGACCAAAACACTAAAGGTGGAGGAGTGTCAATATTCACCAAGGATATTCACACCACCAGGCTAATTGCCCAACACAATGCATCTGAAATTCTCCAGGTGCAACTAACACTAGGTAAGACTGCAATCCAAATTGTAGCTTGCTACAGATCCCCCAACATACACCAAGATTCTCACTACACCTTTCTAAACATACTGGAAAATAATAAGATAGAAACAAATACCCTAATACTGGGCAATTTTAACTACCCTGCCATTAACTGAGAAAACTACTCATGTACCAACACCTTTGTCCAGCGGTTCTTGGAATTCATAAATTCCAATGCCCTGGATCAACTAATCCATAGTCCCACCAGGGGTTCCAATATCCTAGACCTGGACATTACCAACATGGGAAATCGATGCTCCACACCTATGGTCACCCCCTCGTTAGTCAGGTCTGACCATAAGCTAATCACCCTTAACATCCACATCCCACCCTCACCCCCCAGTAAGGAAACCTCCATAAAAACTTCTCCAAAGCCAAATTCATGCTACTCAAGTTAGAAGTGACAAACTTCATGACACTCATGCAGACGGGAACTGAAAGTTCAACTGCTGAATCCTACACTAAGGCACTGTATGAGCACATCCACTCAAGCATGAATCGTGCCATCCCAAATAGAACCAAGATGCTCTCATCCAAAAAAGGAAGCCAATCTGGTGGTCCCCTGCCATAACAAACTTTACAACAAAAGGAATAAACTGTTACAGAAAAGAGGAAAATTCCAGGATGCAAAAAACTCCCTTACCAGCCTCAGTAAGAAAGTGAGATCCCTCATAAAATCCTCCAAAGCTAGTTACGAAAATAAAATTGCCAAAGATTCCAAAGACAACCACAAGGCATTCTATAACTATGTCAAGAATCTAAATGGCAATGCTCACATCTGCTCTGAGCTAAAACAGAATGGCATTAAATATACTGATCCCAAGGATATTGTCAGTATCCTGGCAGATCAATTCAGTGCCAACTTCACCCCCCTCTCACCCCCTAAATGGCCCATCTCAATACCAGAAAATTGCCAAGTTCTGGTAATAACGGCCACACAGGTAAAAAACACACTCTCCAAAGCTAAGAATACAGCATCCATGGGACCAGATGACATCCCGGGCTGTGTACTACATGAACTACAATATGAACTGGCACCTCACCTAAGTGTCGTGTTTAATCATAGCCTCACCTCAGATTTCATGCCCACTGAGTGGTGCAGAGCTACAGTTATCCCACTCCACAAGGGGGGATCCACCTTGGATCCTGGAAACTACCATCCCATCAGTCTGACGAGCCTTATTTGCAAGGCCATGGAGTATATTATCATGGAACTTATAAACAAAGACATTGGCAACCTTCAGACACTGGACCCCACCCAGTTTGGGTTCGTGAAGGGCCAATCTTGTCTCCTGAACCTGATTGACTTCTTCAAATCAGTCTCCAGAGCCATGGACAAGGGTAAGGTGGTCCACACAGCCTATCTAGACCTTTCCAAGGCCTTTGATACCATCCCCCACTCTGGAATCATAGTTAAACTTACTAAGCTGGGCATTAATCCCTACTTCACCCAATGGGTTGCTAACTGGCTTACTGATAGAACCCACACTGTAAAAGTAGCCGACTCCAAATCCAGCTCCAGACAAGTGACAAGTGGAGTACCTCAGGGTTCAGTCCTGGGACCGCTCTTGTTTGGCATCTACTTCTCTGAAGTACAGGCCAACACTAAGGGATTCTGGCTAGCAAAGTTTGCAGATGACTGCAAACTGGGAGCCATTATTGAATCCCCAAATGATGTGGATACTCTACAAAAGGGCCTTACAGAAACAGATGCTTGATGCCAGAGCCATGGGCTCAAGCTCAGTGCCAAGAAATGTATAGTTATCCCCTTTGGGAAAAAACATGTACCCGTGAATTACCATATAGGTGGCAGTATACCAAACACTGAAAGTGTGATAAGAGACTTAGGGACACAGGTGGACAGTGGTCTCACCTTCAATAACCACATCGCCACAACAGTCAGGAAATCCTTCTATGTGGCACACCTCATCACTAAGGGCTTTTCATCCAGAAAAAAGGAGGTCATTGTCCCACTATACTCATCCCTCATTAGACCCATTATAGAATACAATGCTCCATTTGGTATGTACTTCTCAAGACATCTGCAACAACTGGAAAGGCCACAGAAATACCTCACTAAAAGAATCACAGGCCTAAAGCAGATGCCCTATGCTGACCACCTCAAAAACCTCTAGCTATACTCTGTCGCATATCGTCTACTCAGAGGCAATCTCTGCTTAACATACAAGGCCATGTCAAACCCAGAGCTGTTGGACATGCTACACTTAAAGAAATCCCAATCCCTCAGAGCCACACGCTCCAGTGATCTAAACCTTGTCATCACAATAAACAAAACATGCTGGAGGGATAGGTTCCTGACCCAGAGACTCCCCAGACTCTGGAATAGATTGCCCATACATGTCAAGCAGAGTGCCTGTTTGGCCCTCTTCAAAAGGAACCTTGATGATTGGATGGGAGAAAGGAAATTCACCCCAGGGATCATGTCAGTTGTCCTGCTAGATAGGGGTCAATGGAAGTAAATAGTGTGGGAAGAAATAGCCAGGGAATTGTTATGGCTAGGCTTGTATAGGCCCTAGGGCTGATAGCCTAGTACCAACCTATGAACCAACTTAAGAACCTATGAGACTCAGCTTGCAACTCAATGATTTGGCTTTCTGGAGAACTTTGGGTCTTAATGGAAACAGTTGAAATGCGTAAAAAAGTCCCGGGGGCCAAATGTGAACAAGTGCATCCCTGGGCAACTCCCCCAGAGGGGGGATTGGGGCAAAGAAGCTGCTGCATTTGGAGTTGATGGATGTGGCAAAAAGGTTGCAGCAAAGCTGGCCCCATTTGCAAAAAATTCGGTTTACAATTTCCTGTTTGAGGGACCACTCATGCGGCATAAGGATTGCCCTGCTTAGCCTGTCCACTATCACATTGGATTTCCCCGGGATGTGCATTGCAACCAGAAAATGTTGAGAAGATATCACCCATTGCCATACTCTTTGAGCCTCTCGACAGAGAGGATAGGATTTGGTACCACCTTGTTTGTTGATGTACCATACCACGGACATATTGTCTGTTTGAATTGCAATCGCGCCTGTTGGAAGAGAGCTCTGGAATACTGGAAACACCAGAAGCACTGATCTCATCTCTAGGACATTGATGTGCAAGTGGTACTCATGTTCCTGTCAATTCCCTTGGACAGTCTGTCCCAAATAATGCCCCCCCACCCTATCTGGGAAGTGTCCGTGGTCACTGTAGCTACTGGCTGGGGGAGGATAAACGGTTTGCCTATCTTTACCTGCGTGGACTGAAGCCATCAATGTAGGTCACTCTTGCAGGTGTCTGTAATAAGGAAATTGTGTGACAAGGTTAACTCCTGCATGGACAACTGAGCAAAGAGTAGCCACTGTAATATTCTCATATGTAGATGCCCTAGTGGTAGTAATGTTATTGCCGCTGCCATTGAAGATAGAACCTTGAGGACAAACTTTGCCTGTACTTTCTTCTTCATGAGCAAGATTGACACCTGATGGCATAGTGTTAGTACTCTTTTGTGTGTGGTAGTTTTGCTACCATGTCTTTTGTGTTTAAGTCTGCCCCTATAAAGGTAATATGCTGTGAAGGCAACAAGGCAGATTTTTCAAAATTTATGGTAATGTCTACTCTGAGCAGAGGTGAATGTGGTGTCCCTTGCCTGAGATAGTAGATGCTCAGTGGTGGTGGTTAGGAGACAGTCGTCTAAGTATGGAAACACCCGGAATCCTAGATGCCTCAGGTGAGCCATGACTACTGCCATGCATTTGGTAAACACTCTGGGGGCTGTAGTGAGACCAAAGGGCAGAGCTCTGAATTGGTGATGACTGGCTCCTAGACAGAAGTTTAGATATCTCCTGGATCGCCTGCCCATCTTTATATGGTAGTATGCATCCTGAAGATCTACAGAGCACATCCAATTGTCTTGTCCCAGAAAAGGGAGTATAGACTGCAGTGTCACCATCCAGAACTTTACTTTCTTTACAGACTTGTTCCGTTTGCTGAGATCCAAGATTGGCCTTTAGTCCCCTGTCTTCTTTGGAACTAAAAAGAACCTTGAGCAAAATCCAGATCTGATTTGGTCTGTGGGGTCTTCTTAGATGGCTCTTTTTTCTAGCAACCTTTGGATTTCTAGAGTTGCTTGATCCCTTTGACTGGGTGGAATGTCTGGGGTTGATCTTGTTGGAGGGGGTGGAGAAGGAAGGGTATTATGTATCCCCTAGATATAATCGACCGTACCCAGTTGTCTTGAGTGGTGTTGAGCCAGGCCTTTGGGTACAGTGATAATCTGCCACTGACTGCCTCCAGAGGTGGACAATTGGGCCTCCTTTCAGGAATGCTGGAAGGGCCTGCCAGAGAATGTATCTCTGTCATCTTGGTTCTGTGGGCGTCCCCCTCTGCCCCTGGGAGAAAATTCACCATGTGCATCCAGTGAAGCTCTTTGGGATTTACAGAACCACAGTTTTCCACCCTTCTGGCCTTTGGGATAAGGCCTGGTAGGGGTGGAAAAACATACTCCCACAGCAGACAGAGTTTTGCCATCTTGTTTGCACCTGGTAAGAGTCTCTTTAACCTTTGGCTCGAACAAAGACGAGCCATCAAAACTCACAAAGGTGCATCCAGGAATGCCTGCTCAGAGCTATTCTTGTGCCTGCTGCCCTAATTGCTCTATCGGCTGCGTTAGAAAATGAGGTGCATGAAGGAGTTTGCTACAGAATTTAGAGTCACAAGCTGAGAGTTTACCTTGTCTGGCACCCCTGCAGCTGTAGCATCCTGGAGGGTCAGGTAAAATGGGATAAACAGTTCTGTGACCAAAGAGTAAAGACCGCTAAAGAGAACATACTCTTCCTATATCTGTCCATTGTTCAAGACTCTTTATTCAGTAGATGGACAGATGAAGAAGTTTCAGCTAATTCCTTCTTGGTGGCTGCCACCACCACCATAGCATCTACTGGGACACCTTTGGTCAAGAATTGCTTATCATCTGCGGTAGTAATAAATTTGTTGGGCTTCCTCGGAACAGGTTCCATGGATTCTGGAGAGCCCTATGCCTTTCGACTGACTACGCCAAGGAGTTGGTCTAAAAGCGGAGACACCCAAGAGGTGGCGGGTCGAAAGCCAAATGCCTCCAAGTATACAGACTCATCTTCAGAAGGGGGGAGTGTCTTCCATCCACCTCTCTGCTTCAGGATCTCTAAGATGTCTGAAAAGGAGACATCCTCAGAGGGTGACTGTGGGGACCCTTCTGAATCCTCTAAGTCCAGATCCAACGTGACAGACTCAGGGAGTCTAGGTGTTTCATCTTACAGGTCCTCTTCTGAGGGACCTCCTCAGAGGGATACTCTGGGGAGATTTCAGAAGAGAGTGTCTCACCCATTGGGCCATCCTGGGAGCATTGGCTCTCTATGCTTGGGCTGGAGAGATGGCGTTGAGCTTGACCCTGGCCCTTTCAGAGGAAGGTAGATGGAGCCAGGGTGGAGCAGTCTCAGGGGAGAGCACACTCCTCATCACCTCAAAGTTACCATGATCCTGGCCAGAGGGAGATTCCAGCTCCGAGTAACCGGGAGACCTCCCCTGCACCAAGGATGATGGCTCCAAAGCTGACGTGGGTGCCGGACTCACCTACGCTGAGGCCTCGAGTGGAAGAGCCAGATCTGACAAGAGTCTAATTCAACTTTCCCCCCTGGAGCCGATGAGGGAATGTTGACTCCCAGATCCCTTGATGGAAGACAACATTGACGAGATCGGAGCAGAGGTCAGAACTGAGACACCACGGATGGTTTTCGGGTCTGACGGTTCAACCACAAGGATTTCCAGGCAATCTGGCTCTGAACTCATCTCAGTCGAAGGAGGAATGGCAGGTAAAGTAGATTTGGTAGTCAGCTCCACATCCTTCTGGGCTGGGCTTGATAAAGTTTTTGCTAGGGCTGGTGTCCAAAGTAACCTACTAACCACCCACTGCACATTATCATCTGATAGGTCCTGGATGATAGAGAGGAATGGGTGGATGATCTGTGGCTATCCACCACTGATTGCAGCAGAGGAGACTGCGGCACTGAATGGACCATCTCCAAGGATGGTGACCGGCTCCTTTTATGGCTCTGAGATGGCTCTGATAACTGAGAAGGAACCAATGGAGACTTAGCCTTCTTGGAACTGATAGACTTCGGATCTGAAGTAACCTGTTTGTCTTGTCTCTTTGTCAGCTCAGAAACTGGAGCCGAAGAAGCTGATGCTTTAGAGGACGTGCAAGAAGATTTGGAGGCCTGATTCCATTCAATAGTCATTTTGAAAAACTCCTTTAATAAGCCCCCTGACTATTAACTTGTTTTTCTGCTCCTGCAGGGCCCTTAAACTAAAGGTGTGCAAATAGAGCAGGAATCCTGCAGGTGAACGGCCCCAGACAATAAACACATCCATCTGTGATAGCCTTTTTTTGTGTGTAAGAGTCACACTTTTTAAAACCAGACTGTCTAGTCTCCTTGGTAGGATTTTTAGACATCTTGGTAATCAGCCACAACCAGCAATTAGTCACAACTAGTACAAAAAAAGCACACACTATAAAGTATGGTCTAACTCAATAAACTAAACCAACACCAGAAAAGAGAAAGACCAAAGGTTTTTTTTTTTTTTTGAAGAGAGAAAGGGTTAGAGGAGTGGTCTCATCTCGTAAGTTAAACAATGGACTCCTTTAACCTGAGGAGATGCCTCTAACTTAAACAGTGAAAACTTGGTGGCTTTAAGAAAAATCAGGGGAACGAGAGCCTGCTAACTAAAAACTGGCTAAGAAAGATGGGTGGCAAAAAATAAATCCTCTAACTTAAATGGATTCATTTAAGAAGAAGCTAAATTTAGCCGGGATAGGGGAATGGCCTGAAAGAATGATGGCCCACACAGAAGCAGCAAAGACACAGTAAAAGAACCTACAACCATGCTTAACAGGCACCCAAAAGAGTAAGCTATCTAACAAAGTTAAATTATTAAAGATTGAAGCACTAGAAATCACCAAAAAGCAAAATATGCGAAAACTTAGCCTGGGCCAGCGAAAAAACAATCCCGAAGCAGCAAGTGGCAAATGAGATCTGGGTAACAGTTGCTAGGCATCTTGGGATAGGGTATAGCCAGTGAAACCTCTTGAGCTTTAGTATGCGGCCGAGTCGGAACCGATGCTCGGTTTCGAACTCAACCATCAAGAATGAAGACGAGATAGGACAACATAACATTATGTGTTATTCAGTGATTGGCAGGTTTTGATTGCTGGTTACTTTTAAATAAGCCTACTTTGTAATGCAGAATTGTTCTGAAGAAGCCTGGGAGTGTTCAGGGTGAAAGCGCTTAACCTTTTATTTACTGTTCATACAACTGTTATTAAAACTGCTTTGCCTTTCCATTTGGAGTTTCTCTTTATTGGATTTTCACATTCCACAAAAGCCAAATGTCTGTTCAAACATGATCTGCATCATTTTATGGTGGTACCTCTTCAAACCATCTTGCATGTCAGGTCTTTGTGGCACTAACAGTAGCTGATGATCCCATCTGGAGATATATTTTGGGGGATCAGGATTCCTGTTAGGCAGTTCTGTGGCACATAAATCAAATGCAATACAAATATTTGTAATAATAATAATAATACAGCATTAGAAACACATGCAAACATGGACATATACTTTAGCAATAATCCACTCCTGTGTTGGTAATGCAGGATTTACCCACTGGTTGTTATGGTTTGATCAAGACGGTTAAGCCAGAAGCACAGATTAGAAATTGTTTGGGAGTTGTGGTGAGGGAAAGGATTCAGAAAACAGTGAGGGATATCATTAGAATTAGTGACAACACTCCTAGCAGTCAGACTACAGTGTGTGAGGATAGGGCACTTTTCATAATCTCAGCCTATGCCCCACAGCACGGTTGTGATAGCAAGGAAACGAGAGCATTCAGAGAGCAGTTGCAGGACCTACTAGATAAACATTGTGAATGGGTTTTGATAATAGGTGACCTGAGTGGACATATCGGGACAAACAGAACAGGATATGAGGACTGTCTGGGTTCACATGGATGGGGCAACTGGAATAAAGAAAGAGAGGCCATTTTAGACTTCTATCTGGCAAATGGCTTGATGGTGACCAACACATGGTTCAGCAATCACAAGATCACATGCAAGAGTGGTCAACATGCAACATGGGTAGACTTACTCCAAGGAAAGGGCACTGGGGTAGAATCATCAATTGCAAGTTATTCCCAATGAAACAGTCAACCCACATTACAAAACACTGGATGCCGCAATCAGCTGCAAGCAGTAGGCAGATAAGACTTTAAGATCAACACAGACTAGTCTGAAGACCTGGAAGCTAACTGGAGAGAAAGCACAAGATTTCAAGGTACTACACAGGGCTCTAGCACCTTTGGAAAAGAGGAAATAGATGGAGTTAAAGAAGAATGGCAGTGCCTCAAAACAGCATGTGTGAAGACTATAGACCTGACATGCAGTCAAGCCAGGTATGGAAATAATGTACATAAGGAAAGCTGGTGTGGAATCCAGAAGTCCAAGAAGTCATTAAAAAAAGGAAGGAGTGCAGGAAAAAGTGTGGGATAGAAAGAACTGACCTGGCTAAGAAGGATTACTGGTTGGCTAGAAGCTAAAGGAGGAGTTGCAATAGTAAAGAACAAGGCATTAGAGGCACTCGACCAGCTTCTGGATAGTGACTTAGTAGATGGTTCAAAGAAATTCTCTCAGGTTGCAAGGCAAAGACAGAAAGATAAACAAGATAGTCAGACACCCTTCATAAACAATGCCAGCAGCAATCTACTCGCCAGTCCACAGGACATCAGAGGCTGATGGAAGAAGTACTTCCAGCAACTTCTGAATGAAGAAAATTCCACAGAAGATGTACTTCCCCAGATGAAAGAAGAGAAGGAGCCCATCCTAGAAGTAAGAACAACACTAAGTAAAGTCAAGTTAGGGGAAGCAACACACTCAGATGAGGTCACAGCAGATATGAGCAAGATGTTGGGTGAGATAGGGGAGGAATGGTACCCAGTACTCATATTCATATGAAATATGGTACTCATAGCAGTCTGGAAAGAAAGGTGCATCACAGATGACTGAAGAATAAGCATACAAGTGCCAGTGCATGACAGCAAAGTGGACATCCACAGCTGTGAGCAGTACAGAGGAATCAAACTCCTGTCACACTGCATGAAAGTTATGGAGAGGGTGACTGATAAACAAATATGCAGAGTAGTAGAAAGGAAGATGGGAGATGAACAGTTCAAAATCAGATCAGAATGCAGCACAGCTAACCCAATGTTTGAAGGGAAACAGATAGCTGAAAGGAGCTAGAAATGAGGAAAGAGTCCAATTTGAAATTCCTAGACTTTGAGAAAGCATATGACAAGGTCCCAATAAAGCTAATTTGGGCAGTCCTAGTGTTGTTCAAAGTCTCAGAAACATTGGTAGAACTAGTGCAGGCTATGTACAAGGACCCAATTAGTTAAGTGTGAAGTGTTCTGTCTAACAGTGCGGTTGTAAAATTAAAGTATGTGTAGCATAAAAGTCTTAATAAAACCACAGAGGGTTTCCCAGTGGGAGTGAGTGTGCACCAGGGTTCATCACTGAGCACACTGCTGTTCATACTGGTGATGGACTTCATCAGCAAACATGTCAGAGGGGCAGATCACCAAAGTTGCTCCATGCAGATGATGTGGCATTACAGGCAGACTCTGAGCAAGAACTTCAGTAAACAATAGGGGAATGGAATGCAAGTCTGAAGGCACGTGGGATGAAACTCAATACAGATAAGACAATGGCAGCAAATGGGGAAATCAAGATTATCTGCTAATTGAGATAACGGGGAAAATAGTGGAACAGGTTTACAGCATCAAGTATCTGGGAGGGGTGGTTAAGGGGAAGGGAAGTCTGAATGAGTAAGTCAAGGCTAGAATCAGAAGGGCTGCTGGCAACTGACATAGAGTGTCAAGTGTAGTATGTGATAGAAGAATACCAAAGAAGCTGAAAAGTAAGGTGTACAAAACAGTGGTGTGACCAGTACTACTGTACGGTACAGAAACCTTGGCATTGAAGGCACAGCAGTTGAGGAAGCTAGAGGTGATATAGATAAAGTGCCTGAAATGGGGTGGTAGGATGCACGCTGTGGGGTAGATGAAGAAATGAAGACATCAAAGCAAAAGCCTAAGTTGTGCCATTTTCAGAGAAATTCAAAGAAAACTGATTATGGTGGTTTGGGCACATGTGTAGAAAAGCAGAAGATAATCTGGTGAAGAAGATTTGGGACAGACAGGAAATAGGCAAGATGAAACAAGTCATCCAGGAATGAGATGGATGGATTGTGTGAGAGAAGACCTATGAGAGTCAGGCATGACTGTCAAAGAAGGCAGGATAGTGACATTGAATCAAGAGAGTTGGCAACAGTTGACATGATGCCCGAACCCCATGTAGAAAATAGGAAAAGTGGGTCAATGATGATAATGATGATGGTAAAACCAGAGTGATCAAACAAAGCCAACTGTGGGTAAATCCTGCATTACTCACACACAGGAGTAGATTATTGCTATTATACTATGGCATTATTTAAAATAATAATCCCCAGGATTCATGAAGCTTGCGCCAGGCGCAGGTGTAGCGTAGGGGATCTAATGCCAAATATGGCTGCCGAACGATTCAGGTATGATCCAATTCCATGTGCACTACCAGCATATGCCAGATCTGCGCAGGTCTCGGCTCATGTATGCTAATCACCCCATTCACAGTAGTGCAGCATGCAAATGAAGGTACATAACGATTCATGAAGTGGTACAGGTGTAGAGTAAGCATACAGAAATGTAAACCAAAAAAATGGTTTGCATTTTTCCAAACAGAACATCGGAGCCATGAAAGTGGGCAAAACTTACGTATTACAAAGTTAACATATGCCAATGGCTAAATATACAGCCAATGGCATAAACAAACAAGCACAACACATAAAAAATAACATTTAATGTCATGGCGACACTAATGCAAAGTACAACCGCAGGGCATGTGTGTGCATACGGGAACACAAGGAAAATATATACATATGTCATAACATTGGAATGTAACACAAATCATGATTTTTCCATAATAGTCAATAGTATGCATGGTACACCACAACCAAGGTGCAAGGGTTGCTAAGCGTCTGTGACAGTGTTCGGCGCGGTAACTATGAATTAGTAGTCAATGCCATGCAAATGAGGCAAGTAATACTGAATTGCAAACGTCCCACTGGCCTAAGGATGTACCACACGGCGCAGTGGTACAACACCGAGGAGTGGTCTGGAGGTATACATGACATCAACAGAAGACAGAAGGGTGTGCCACCATAGCTGTAAGCACATTGGAGCATTGCTAATCCAGGTTGCCCATTGTTAAGTAAAGCCGCAGGATAGGGATGTGGATGTAGCCATAGCTTTGCTTAGCTGAGAGCACACAAGGTGACCGAAAGCGCATGTGTAAGTGGATGACAATGCGCTCGAAACCTGGTAAACTGCTACGCGCAGCACGCACCACAGCTAAAACAGGAAAGTTACAGGAAGACAATAAGGAAATGCCACAGTAGGGTAATTGGAGTACAACTGAGTAATTAACACCTGTTAACTCACAGTGGGCCATTGACGGTAGCTAACAAGGCTGCTAGTAGCAACCTGCAGAACAGGACAGGGTAGGTGTTGGACAGCAAAGAAAAGAGAACTGTCACAGCAGAGCAGAGCAAAGCTGCAGTAGATTAGCTATAGAACACATTTTGCAACACAATCTGGGGTTGGGAAAGTACAAAACAAGAAAGCAGGCTGCTGGATGCATGGCTGACAATGGGAGGGGAATCATTTTGAAAAGTGAAGGCAAGGGCAAGAGGTGATCCACAACAGCTAAATGTAATTCAACACCAAAGGCACCACAATAGCAGTACCTGCAGTAAAACACATAAGTAAGATACCCTGCAGCTCGGAATGTACATACACACCCTATGACATCATCAGCTTCCAAAGCACAATAGTATAAAGTGTGAAGGCACCTCACACACACTCATGTATTCCCAAACACTGCACCATCGGTGTAAACAGACGGGGAACTTTTACAATGTACATTTTGGGAGCTGCCATAGCTGTGATTCATCAGCATGTGTTGGAGACTGAAGGGGGTGTGGAGGATGATGCTGACAACCACCTCAGGCCCCAGAGGAGGAGAAGAGTGTTCAGACCAAGGGTAACCTACCATAGATGATCTGGAGATAGTAGAGCATTACAGGGTGGACAGGGACATCATACAGCAAATCATTGAGCTGTGCCGGCCACGCCTCAGAGCCAGAAACAACAGAGGGGAACCCATCCCAGTGGACATGAAGGTATGTGTAAGCTTGAGAATACCTAGCCACAGGTACCTTTCAAAGGGCAACTGGAGATATCATGGGGATCTCACAGGCATCAGCATCCAGGGTACTCCACCAGTTCCTGGATGCCATGTTACCACATGCCAATGAGCATATATACTTCCCTCGAACTCAGGAGGAGTTGGCCAGCAATATGCACCTCTTCCACCATGTGGCAGACTACCCGGAGGTACTGGGTGCAATAGACTGCAAGCACATACATATCAAGTCACCACTTGGTGAGCATGGTAGGCGCTACATAAACTGCAAGGGATACCACTCCATCAACTGCCAGGTCATGTGAAATGCCCAGGGCATTATCATGGATGTGTGTGTGCTGGCAGCCCTGGAAGCTGCCACGACTCCCACATCTGGCATGCTTCACAGCTGTACCAGGTATTTGTCAGGGGGGACATCCCATATGGCCACCTTGTGGGGGATGCTGGCTATACACTGAAGCTGTGGATGATGACTACTATCAGAAATGCACACACACCCATGTAAGAACGCCATAATGAGGCACATGCACAAACCAAAATCATCATAGAGTGGGTGTTTGGGATGCTGAAATCATGGTTCCGTTGCTTGGACATATCTGGTGGAGCCTTGCAGTACTCTCCAGGCACGTGTGCCCACATCTTAATAGTATGTGTCATGCTACATAATATCATCCTGCGGAGACAGCTGCAGCAGGGACATAATGGTGAAGGCCCTCACAGCCCACCGCAATTGCCAAGTGCACCACAGGCACAGAGGGATTCAGACCACGAACACCCTGTGCCAGCCCCAGTAGGCAGACAGAGGCACGCCCAATATGCCCATGCCTTGGCAAAGAGGGAACGTATAGCACATACACTGACAGTGTAGGCCCCTACACACTTCTTCATCTGCACACACAGTAAAATGGATGGAACACACACACACACGACCACCTGTAAATTGCCATGTATAGGTGGTCTACTGTGTGCATCCTACATAGGCAACCCTCAACTATTGCACACACAACAGCTATTGGTACAAGGTAAGTCAACACCTGAACAGTAAATTAAGCTAGCAGCATGCATTGATGTTGTATGTATAGGTTCTTAGGTACATTGGTAGGTACATGCCTAATTGTCAGAGGCCATTCATAAGCCTAGCCAAAGTGTGTCTGCTGTCGCCACCTCATTGATTAACTGTCCCTCTGTGGAGCAGAGCCAATTGCGGGATCCCTGCGGTGTAACCACTGTTCTCCACCCACTCTGCAAGGATTCCCTGGTGTGTTAATGAGGGGTTCCATATAATGTAACCAGGGATGTAGTTCCAAAGCATGGGGAATACCCATGACAGATATCTGTCACCCCAGCATTCTCCAGTTATGGTTGTGGCAAGGTGCGGCACATTACAGTGTGTGGCTCACTGTGACATGGATTCCCATAGCTGGAGCACATCCATTAAGCATCACTTGGACATACCATTAATAGGTATCATCCATATGCAAACTAACTGAGTTACACATTTGTTTGCAGTATGGAGGAACAGCCGTAGTACAGTCCACATACTAAACACCATAACACTTGTACATATCCCATATGCCCCAGTGGTAAAGCCACTGACTGTCTCGCGCATGTTCCTGGTTCCATGACCTGCAAGGACTGTTACGTAATTCCGATGTCCCGAATAATGGATGTTGGATGCCTGACATTAGAGCACGTTTAAGCACATGTTAGCGGGTTTTTGCACTGGCAAGTGCTGGTAAGCATTGTTTAAACATGACTACATGGATATGTGCAAAACAGGTCTAACCTTGGCTGAATATCGTGCAGATCATGGGCAAAGCTGCCCAGAACCGCTGAAATGTGCATTATTTACCCTTGTACTAATAGTGCCTGCTCTGAGAGGTAAAACGCCCACTGCCAGGAGTAGAACATGCAACCATGTACACAATCACCTACCACTAAGCTACCTGAGATGTACCAATGGCAGGGCGGAGTTCGGGAAATAGTATACACCGCCATGTACCCAATGAAAGGTGCGTTCTCTCTCTCTCTCTATATATATATATATATATATATATATATATATATATATATATATTTATAATATAGAGAGAGAAAGGGTGATAGAGAGATATATGTCGATATATACAGATATACATATATATGCAAACATATAGATAGGTTAACAACATCTACACAACCATGGAGGTACATATAAATAGGATACTACCAAATACCAAATGCTTTACATACCAACATGCATAATCACGAGGCTTAAAGACTGAAAGACCACAGTACTGGAACACTAGAACTGCGAGTACTATTATTACGATGTTAAGGGACATTTAGTTAGTGCTTCTGGTGGTGCGGTCCAGGTAGATACTGTGTTTAAGTGTGTTTCTGATTGCTGTAGTGTGTGTAAGTGTGTGTTCTGAGTGTGGTGTGTGTTTCTGGGGGACTGTGTGTGTGTGTGTGTGTGTGTGTGTGTGTGGGTTTGCTTCATGTGTCTGTTTGTGCTATCTCGGAGGTAGATTATTACAATAGGTGTGGTGTGGGGGGTGCAGCCACCCACATGGGGTGTGTATGGGGGCATGGCCACCTGGCCATATGTAGTGTAGGATGGTTTGTTTGGATGTGATGGGTAGCAGTGTGTCTGTGTGTGTGTGTCTTCTGTATGTGTTAGTTCCGGGAGTTTGACTGTCGCTAGTTTGAGGGTTCGGTATTGTGGGATTTGGGAGTCTGGTAACGGTAATGTGGTTGTTGGAAGTGTGTGCATTCCTGAATCCATAGGTATGCCATATACAGCGGTTGAAGTCTTCAAATATGTGCACAACATGGACCATAGCAATCACACATTCCGCCACGGCCGAACATTATGAACAAAGGATATGGAGAGTATATATGTGTATACACTATTACAAATATGTGCTATGGACATGAGCTAAAGATAGGGTTACCACCTGTCCCACCTTGCAAGGGGCAGTGCCTCTATGTGCGGGAGTGTCCTGACCAAAATGAGTACAAATACTAATGTCCTACAATCTCGAGATGTTTTGCATGTTCCATATTTAATGTAATTGTTGCATAAAATAGTCATCTGTATCTAAAATACCTACATGTAACAAGAAATAGGATAAGCAAGTAAACCGCTACAAGAATATAAGCTTTTATATAGGCATATGTGTAAAGTTCTATACTTTGTACTGACCGTGAGTATGTGTCGACCTCTAAAATCCGATGTGTGTCCTGCAAATGTCCCACTATGGCCATTTGAAAAGGTGCAACCCAAGCCAAAGAGGTTCAGTCACCAACACAACTCCAATGAGTGCAAATATTTGTGACAGAAATACACGAGACAGCTTTCATATAGCAACATTTCATTACATACCGATGTATTTCCGAAGGGACTGAAGGACCAACATCACCTGCATGCTATACAGGAACCAATTAACAATGGCTTAATGAATAAGCCTGCGATAACCATAGTATTAGTCTACTAAATGATAGGTCTTCAATTAGGGAAGAAGCCCTCACACACAGGGAATATCTATAAATGCTGTTCCTACACACCTTCATCTGCTATGTACACCCACCTACATCTCCCCCACACCCAAAACAATTGCAATACAGACTGTAATAACATCACAAACATCCACTCACTCTATGACATCTGCAGAAGCCTTTACATACCTTGTGAGAGACACACTATAATGGCCCTATGTGAAATCGTTGCTGTTGTACAATGGAACAGACACTGTTTCAGGGTTTGGTTGCAATAATCCCGTATCAGACGGCTGATATAACAGCTACACTCACATGTGGAACTACATCCTCTAGCCGTTACACCCAATCCACGGGGGCCATGAAGTTAAAATGTCTCTGTGTGTCTCCATATAGCTGTTGCAATTCA
This sequence comes from Protopterus annectens, assembly GCF_019279795.1. NCBI lineage: Eukaryota > Metazoa > Chordata > Ceratodontiformes > Protopteridae > Protopterus > Protopterus annectens. The sequence goes on from NC_056745.1 coordinate 641,132,451, forward strand.
TCACAAACAACACATCTAGGCCGTCTTCCTTGAAGGTAGGGCAAAGGGACAATGCTCAAGTGGAGTATTCAATTATACCCTACTGTTGCCATGTAATTGGCTAATGGAGTAGCTGCACAGATGATGTGCATGTAATCACCTACTCCGGAATACCTACTGGTATCTACGTATAAAAGGATGGCTTGTCATACATTCAAACCGTATGTACATACGAGAAAAACCATTAAAACAGAAAATGAATAGGACTTATATTATCGTCAACTTGGGATACTAATAAGGTATGTAGAACACTCAGTATGTTAGTGTATGTAGTACCTGTTCTGTATTAATTAAAGTGTATGCAATGCATATAGTGGGAAAAGGTATTATGTAGTGATGTATTGTTGAGCATAATAATGCTCGTAAAAATTGTGTGTACTGCTGTGGGCCACAAGGTAAACACCTCATACACCACAAGGGATGCTACATAAGGACTTTAAACACAACAATTCCACTCCAGCCGCTGTCAGTGGCAGGGTTTGTCCAACAAGTATGTGCCATAACAGGGGATAGTATATGTTGATATACTGTAACAGTAGGCATATGTATGGGCGTATAACTGAGAATAACATGTCTAAGGTGGTCCTGCTGTGCAATTATGATTTGCATTGTGGGATATTGTGGCAAAAATGTGAAATGTACAGTATTGTAGGTAGATATGTCCAACATTTTACATAGCATTACTGTTATATTATGCAAACATCAGGTATGTCTATTGGCATGTACAATACACAATAACAGGATACATATGATTAGGGTTACCACCTATCCAACTTTGCAAGGGACAGTCCCTCTTTGGGCAGTTGTGTCCTGACAAAAAAATATTAAAAATGGCAAATGTCCTGAGATTGTAGGACATAGTTATGGCCCATATTTTATGTAATAGTTGCATAAAATATTTATTTAAGTATCTAAAATACCTAAATGTTACAAGTAACAGAATAAGCAACTAAACTGCTACAAGAATAAGCTTTTATTTAGGCAAAAAAGTAAAGTTCTACCCTTTGTACTGACCATGAGTATGTGTCGGCCTGTAAAATCTGATGTGCGTCCTGAAAATGTCCCACTTTGGCCATTTGAAAAGGTGGCAACCCTACATATGACTTGTAGTCACCAGACAGTGTATCAGCAAGATAGCTAATTGAAATGTAAGAGCTAGTCAATTATCCATACACAAAGGACATGTAATAGCTTCATAGGTTCATAGTTAGGTACTATGCTGTCTGGCCAAGTCCATTCGTAAGCCTAACTACAGTGTTTTCACTTGTGGCACCTCCCTCGGTTAGTGTCCTGTGCCTGTGAACAGCAGAGCCATTAGTTTCCTGCACCTCTGTACAGCATAGCCACTGCAGTGAAACCTAGTGTACATGTCTGTCTCCCATCCACCCATCGAGGTATCTCTTGAAGAGTGCTAGTAAGGGTCCCTGCTTGATGTACATAGGAATCATGTTCCAAAGCATGGTGAGTGTCCGGGTCAGGAATATATCCCTCCAGCATGTCCTAGTCATTGTTGCGTTTAGGTACATATCCCAGAGCATGTGGCTTTCAGTGGCTTTTGCTTATATGGAGTATATCCATTAATATTGTTTTGGACATGGGCCTTGTATGTTCAGCAGAGATCACCTCTGAGTATGAATTAGTACAGTTGGGGTTTCTGTAGTTGGGCTGTATACGTCATCCATCGGAGGTCAGTATTCCTCTTGGTGTGGTAATGTTGTGGTATTTAAAGCCGTTGCTGTTGTCTCGTAAGGTACATCCCAAATGGGGTGTTGTACCCTTTAATGTGTTTCATAAGTCATGAGTAGAGAGGCACAATAGCTGCCTTTGTTCTGGCTACAAACCCATTAGAGATTAGGGTGGAAACGTAGAAGGATATCCACACCACCTTGGCAATATGGTTATCAAAGGAGTGGATGCTATCTACTTGGGTTCTAAGATCCCTTATTATGTCTTATGTATGTAGGGGACTACCACCTATGTGATAGTCCATGGGTTGTTGTTGAGTCTTTCGGCTTTTCCCAGTTAGGGGTCGCCACAGCGGAACTCCGGTCTGCTAATGATTGGCAGCTGATTTTTACATGCCGAGTTGCCAGCCCTGACACCCAACCTTCAACAAAGGTACGCCCATTTACGCATGTCTCCACGCAGAAGACGCTCTACCTGAGAATCGAACTGGATAGCATCTTACTGTGAGGTGACAATGCTACTGCAGCACCACCATCGCAGAATCCAAAGGGGATGTTTATGCACCCTGTGGCATGCAGCTTGAGGCCATGTTATTGACACCAGGTATCCATTCCAGTGACACCCTTATGGAGGGTGTCTGTATCAGCTGGTGAATCAGTCATGGCCCCTAGTTTGCTGTCGTCTGCAAACCTATTCAGGGTAAGTCCTTCTGTGCTAGCCTGTACCTTAGAGAAGCATATACCAAACATGAGGGGCCCTATGACCAAGGACTGGGGGATGCCAATTGTAACTGATTTACAGTAGGAACTAGGGTATGCTACCCTCACTGTGTGGGTTCTGTCTGTGAGCCACTTTGCATAACATTTCGTTACGTTGGGGTTGATGTGCAGGTGGATGTGTATGTTGACAATACCAGAATGGGGAATGGTGTTGAAAGCCTTTGAGAGGTCAAGGTGTGGACCTCCTTACCCTCATCTACTACCTTGGTAACTGTCTCAAAGGACTTCACCAGGTTTAGGAGGCATGGTCTGGCCCTAACAAATCCAAACTGGGTGGGATCAAAGGTTTGGAGGCCACCAATGTCTCTGTGAATGAGATCCATGATGATGTGCTCCATAGCCTTGCAGAACAGTCTAGTCAGGCGTATAGGGCAATAGTTCCCCTGGTCCATTGTGGCGCCACCTTTGTGGAGTGTGCTAACTGTTGCTGTGCGACATTCAGGGGCCACAATGCCTGATGCAAGGCTATTAGTGAATATGGTGCCTAAGTGGGGAGCCATTTCGTTCTGAAGTTCATGGAAATCACAGCCTGGGATGTTGTATGGTCACATGGATGCTGTGTTCCTGGCTTTAGAGAGTGAAGCTTTGAACTGCATGGTTGTGATCACAGGGACTCTGCATTTTTCCTGTATAGATATGGGCCCTTTAGGGTGTGAGAGGGGTGTAAAGTTAGCACTAAATCTATCTGCCAGGATGTTGCCAATATCAGTCGGCTCTGTAATGTTCGTGCCTAACTACTGTATGTCAGAGCAGATGTGGGTTTTGCCATCGAGAGTAGTGACATACCTCTAGAATGCTTTGTGGTAGTCCTTGGATTTAGTCATGGTAATGTTTACATAGCTAGCTTTGGAGGATGTGATAAGGGATCTCAGATTCCTACTGAGGCTGACCAGGGAGCTCCTCCACTCATGGGATTGTACTCTACTTTGCAACAGTCTCCTCCTTCTGTTGTACATTATGTCCATGGCAGTGGACCACCAGAGTAGTGTCTGTTTTCTGGTGGGTACCATCATGGATCTGTTTGGGATAGCATGATCCATGCATTTGTAGAAGTGCTAATTAAGTGAACTTGCGTATGATTCAGCGGTTGTAACTGTATTGTCAATCTGCATGGGTGTCATGACATTTACTACTGCTGTTATAAGAAGCCTGAAGTTGGCTTTGTAGAAATATTGTACTGTGTTTTCGTAAAGGGTGTGGTGCCAGGATGTGGATAACAAGGGTGATTAGCTTATGTTCGGATCTGGCCAACGAGGAGATAACCCAGGTGTGGAACACCAGTCACACATGTTGGTAATGACCAGGTCTAGGATATTGTTGGCCCTGGTAGTGGTGTGGATAGGTTGATCAGGCGATTGGAGGTTATGAATCCCAGAAAGCATTGGCCTAATGTGTCAGCACATGAGTAGGTATCCCAGTCAATGGTGGGGTAGTGTCAGTCGCACATCAGTAGTTTCTGTTTGAACCCTACTTTCCAGTACACCAAGAAGTGAGGACCGTTAACCATGGGGTATGGTCTGGAATCTGTAGCAAGCTACAATTTGTATAGCAGTTATGGCCAGAGTTAGTTGCACTTGGATTACCTCTGATGCATTGTGCTAAGCAACCAGCCTCTAGGTGTGGATATCCTTGGGAAATATGGACACACCCCCACCGCAGGTGTTCCGGTCCTGATTACATGACTGAAAGGTGTGGTATGAGTAATAGCCTGGTAGTGCAGGGGTGCTCTCAGGAGCCTAGAAGCAGGTCCCAGTCACTGCACAAATATCAAAGTGGTCCATTACAAGGAGTGCCTCGGGTGAGTGCATTTGAGATGAATATGTCAAGCATTAAGTAGCATTACCCTCAGGTTTTGCTTGCCTGTTCCTGTTATGCTGGTGAATATGTTATTTGAACCATGCCTAAAACAGGCACTATAGGAGCAGCAAGAGCCTTAGCCATTATCTGTAGTCCCAGGGCCGACAGGTGCAGGCCATCTGTGCCAAAGCACTGTGTTCTGTCGACCATGTCATTCAAAGCAGACAGATACTGGATACCCTTGGAATGACACCAGAAGCATAGTGAATTGTTGAAGTAAATAATTCAGTCCTTGTACTGCATTATCAGTCTGGATGATGGCTGAATGCTTCTCAGGGCTAGGGCAATACCTGCCTGGGCTACAAGATCGGTGAGCTATTCCATGTCTCTTTACATGTAGTTCAGGAAGGTACATCTCAGGACATTCACACTAACATGGAGAATGACACAGTCATATTGTACCTGTTGAGGAGTGACCTGAGTGCATAGGTTATGTTGTGGATCCTGTTACCCAACAGGCAGCTGACAGTAACTATCACCTTGTGTAGTCTGCTGAGTGGGACATCACTGTGGCCGCCTATAGAGTCACCTATGACTAGTGTGTTGGGTACGTTATATCGCCCTATTGGCTGTGGTTGATGGGTACACTGAGTCTGTGGGCTATAAGTAATTGGTGTTGTTTTGGGTGATGGGTGCCACCTGCATTTCTGCTTTGGAGTTCTCTGTTGCCTAGACAGAGTAGTATTGAGAGGATCTGCAAATGTTGTAGTCTTACTATGTGTGGCCTGTGGTGGTGGAGTGGTGGAGATCTAGTGAGACTATGTGATGAGTGTGGTGTGGTGCAAATGTTTAACATCCCCACATGATTGTCAGGTTCAGTCTGGGTTGGAGAGAGCTTTACCTCCAGCATGGCTAGATATGTGCATCTCCCACAGGTTGTATTGTTGTATGTTAGGAGGGGAGTATTGACTGTGTGCACAAGATAATTTCTGTATTGCCTTATGATGCCCATATTCATCATATAGACAGGCGATAACACTGGGAATTGACACTTGGACATGCCTGAATATTTAACTATTTCCCACTAGATATGTGAGGAAAGTGTGTACAAGAGCTGTTTACTCTAAGCAAGCAGGAAATGTAAGTACAAACAGTGTTTACCTGTAGGTAATGAGGAGGATTGAGTGCTATAGTAATTAGTAGCTCATGAAGTGCTTACATGTTCTGAACAAGTGCTAAACATGAATAAGCAATACAGATAGGGTGTTGGATAACATGAATACACTGCTCCCCCAACAGGTACACAATCACATATCCATGAACACTACAGAGCCCCTGTAACCATAACTATGATGGTACAAGGTGCACTCAGGCTGCATGGGACCTGTCCACATCCCTGGTTGTATCATACACATATGTCAAAACAGTTTGCTCTACACATGCACATCATGTAAAACATAGCTTCATGTCAGTCTGTGAAAACACTGAATGGTGCACACCAACAGTTATCACAACCCACAAAGTGGAGACACCACTCATAATGGGAGGCACTGCACTACTACCCTGCTGAGCCTGGTCGGAAAGTCCATGAACCTTAATCAACGTATATGTTGTTAGCAGTACAGATGTAGATGACAGTAAGGATGATTTCACACTGCATATCATACCTGTGACAGGTCATAGGACATCATCACCCATACTGTGTTCCACCTACACTGAGTATACTAGATGTACCTTTGTATGTCACAGGAGTGTTCTGCCAGTGGACTGTTGACAGAACCAACACTACAAAAGGTGTCCGAGTAATATGTGCATATCACACCAGTGGCAGCTGCAGTAAAACAGGGTTAATTTGTTGTACTCCCCCTCACTGTAGCCCACACAACAGACAAATGGGAGGCATCTGCCTATGTAAGTATGTGAATGGCTATGACCTAGGAGCAATAGCTGACTCAGTGTTGTGGACAACCTACAGAATGGGCTTTGTGGTTGAGGTGTGTGACATATGTGCACAATCTGACAGCTGCATGTTGCATTGTCACCACTAGTTTAATAACCCTGTACCCATGAACTACCACCTAGGCAGCGGTCAACATAATGGACACTGTATGTAAGGGATGGTGCTGTGCAGTTTATCTCCCTGAGCTAGTGACATCACCAAGCCTATTAGCTAGTCATAAGAGGCAACCCTAGTCATGACAGGGTGCCATCCATGAACATGGAGATCATTGTACAGCCATACTCATCACTCAGGTGACCAATATCGGATCACATATCACCTTTAAGGGGTATTGCCCATGTTTGGATGGGCGACACCAGCCTTCACAATCCTCATCTCCACTATGTAGCATGATGCCTACCCTTCATAAAGACATGTCCAACACTGTGATGTTGGACATGCTACACGTACATATCCTGATCTGAAATACATACGTCATGGACATCCACCTTCCTAGTACAAGGATTGCCACATGCTGCACAGATCCTTGTGCCATACACATTACATACTCCTGCGATACTATGCAACCCTGTTCAGCAAAGCTGCACATTTCACCTCTGTAAGACATGGTGTGATGACCGCATGGTAGATGTATCATTAACCATCTGGATCAGTTACATGGCACTGCTTCACCTGGTGCCGGAAACATGGCTGTCGGCTACAGCTAGGTAACCTTACATCCTACCCTCATACATGGCCCAGGGCATACAGACTACTACATGACCTTGGCCGTACATGCTATAGTTGATAACCATCCCTGCAAATACCATCCGGCTAGCCAGTGTGCCATGTGTATCACATGTGCAACACAGGCGATACATGCAGGGTGTTGAACTGCTGTACAGTGCTGTGTAGATGTATATGGCAAAACACATGCATGTAAAGCTTCCATGTGCATGTTTGCATTGTCACATGTCATGTCCGTTAAGGCAGTGTATGTGTTGATATGTGATATATACACAGCATCAAGGTCGACAGCATTAATGTGGACACATCCAGGCATGTGCTGATAGGTAAGAACACCAGTACAGGTAAACAAACATGCCCACATCAAGACAGCATCCACATGGAGTATGAGCAATGAAATCAGGTGGCACACATATATGGTGATAATATCCAATCCCCATTGGGTGTCACGTGTGTGACACAAACATGTCAGTGGTGTCAGTGTCATGAAGATTTGCAAAGACAACTGTTTATATGTAATAAATGTGATACACATGTATGTGCAGCTGTATCTCTGTGCATCTCTGAGATACTGTGACCTGTCTCCATCATTATGTCTTCCAGATATGCCGCGAGCAAGGCTCCCAGCCTATACCCGCTTGGAGGATGAGGCCCTTATACCTTACCTCCAAGACAACTATGATGTCCTGTTTAGCCATGTGCCACAGCATGCACAGCAGCGGGATGACCTGTGGCAGGAACTTCGCAGGAGGGTTAATGATGTGGGTGGCCATAACCGCACATACCAGCAGGTGCGCAGACACTGCACGGACCTGATCAGATGTGCGAAACAGCATGAGAATGCAATCGCCAGGGAACAAGGTGCAACAGGTGGTGGGCCACCAACCCAGCTCCCACTCTAACATACCGAGGAGCTACTGGCCAACCTGGGGAACAGCATCCACAAACCTTAGCTGCCATCGTGGAGGTGGGTGTCTTTCAACCACCGAGCCTGGAGTTGCCTGGTAAATCACTATTGCACATATAACTATTATATCCCATATAGTTGCATGTGTCACTGTACAATATATAATGTAACATCATATGCAAGGCATGTATACACACATTAAACACGAACTAGGTCCCAAATAATCAACAAGAAAGTAATTGCAGAAGCACCAAAGCCCAATAAACTTCTTCTTTAAAAGTCTTGAAATGGAATAAAATACCTCTCCGTTGAAAGTAAACGATCCTTTATTGTGAACCAACAATTAAAAATGCACGACAAGTTAATCACTTCTTAGTAGTAAAATCCAAAGCAAAGCAAAAAGTAAATCAAGCGCTTTCACCCGTTCCTATGACGGGCTTTTTCAAGATGAACTACCTAAAGTTCTTTGTGTGCTTAAATACAGTGTTAGTAAGACAATTAATCAATTAAAACAGTTGTAACAATCCAATTAAGTCATTTGCTGAACAGAACTTCATTTCTGTTTAAAGAAGAATCACATTTATAGATATTTAATTTGTATGTATACACACATGCCGCATACTATAGTATGCTACTCTGTGTATGCACACATGTGCATACTCCATAGTATATCCTATTGTACTGGTGAATGTATTAAAATGCACATTGCACCCTGTAGCTGTCACACAGGCTTGGATAATGATCATACTGCTGTGTCACCCTTATATAGGTACCTCTGGCGTTCTGCAGAGACAGCAGGCTGTTGCAGGTAAGACAGTTATAAGTATCAGGCATGTTAATGCACAGATCTATTCACCATGTGGCCTGTTAACACATGTACACATAATGTATGGTCCAGTCACAATATACAGGTTGCATCTTTAATCCATCACACTGGCTACCCATGTGCAATACTTACAAACTAAGTGAAACACCAACATGAAACCTCAGAAGCTGTCATTGCTAGATGTGTGGACAGCTGTGCATACAACAGTGGATGTACTGTTCAATGTAGGAACATGTACTATACATCAGAACTACACATGTGGGGTACACAAACAGTACTACACAGTGAGCTGGAGTATGGGCAGCCCACAGGATTCACCATTGTGAATTATGCTCCTGCTATGAGTGCACACATTGTGATGTGCCATCTGACATGTCCATGACATGTAGTGGTCAGGCTGCAACATTGTCTCACTATCCCATAAAACAAACCCCACATACCAAACATACAACCCTTTGTTCGCATAGCCCTGTGGACAGTGGAGTATATGACATCTATGGGTGTATGTCATATGGAACAACACAGACATGAGATAGATGGCCATCATAACCGTTTGGCCAACACATGTTCACACATGGCCATGGAGGATGGCCAGAGACATGTAGCAACACACAGTAGATGTTATGTGTTTGTGTGTACACCCTGTTGTACATTGGCTACACATGGTCCAACTATAGCCTTTGTTGAATGGTTATATTGCAGATGTGGAACACTGGACATCCTACAAGCCTGTGCACAGCTTGTGGAGATGTAACTTCATTCAACCACATAAGACATGTTGAACTTCATGACTGTGTCACAGCATGACAGTAGTCACCTGTACAGCATCAACATACATACACAGACAACCACATAAGGCCACAGATACAGTACATTTCCCTTGTTGCTGTTGGACATCACTGTCAGCCGTGAACCTCGTGCGTGTGGTACACAAATGTCATGTGGGACATGGTGTATTGACAATTCTGCCATGCGTGGACATGGTTGCCAGGCAGCTAAAATATGTTTTCAGATGTGCATGGGCATCATCCGTATGTCCTTTGGTGACCTGTGTCACACATTGCACATCATGGGTTACTGTGTATACACCTTAGCGATGTGGGTCACAATCCACAGTATATATGTATTGTGTATGCACACAGTCATGGTTATGCACTGTGTGTGTAATCCACACTGTATAGCAATAGACACGCCTCATGATTCCATGCAATGGCATTATGTCTGTACTTCACACTGTATAGCAATATAGATGCCTCATAATACCCTTCAATGGTCATGCACATCTGCTAAAAGTGCATTTTATCTGTATGGCGGACAGACAACACTGCAATGTAACACCATTACACCACTGTACATGTGACAGGACACCATTGTGTCAAACATGTATGCATGTCAATGCACACGTCAGCAGATTACATGTCATACTACATGTTAATGTCAAGGTCATATGCCACACATCAGCCATGTGTACTGTTAATCTGTGCTGGTCCACATGGTGTAACACAGGGATGTATGCTTACTACCATGATTGTGTGAAATGCATGGCTTCTGCTATGACACATGCTTGCTGTTGTGTGCAATCCAGGGATGTATGATAACTACTACTATTATTGTCTGAGTTGCATGCCATCTGCTGTATCACATGCATGTTGCATGCCTTCTGTCAAATCACATTCATGGTGTGTGTGTGTGTGTGTGTGTGTGTGTGTGTGTGTGTGTCTGTATTGTAATGTAGAGTCTTTGTTTGCCTTCACAGGTGAAATAGTTGCTTTACCCTCCTGCGGTCTATCTGATGTTAGTGTCCTCACAGATTCTAGCAGTGATGATGAACATATGCTTGAGGCACAGGCAGGGTTGTCAGGGGCTGAATCTGTGTCATTGGTTGACATTACACCTATATCCCCCTTATCCCCGCACAGAGATCTCATGCCAACACATACCCCATCACCAGTGGCCATAGAGGAAGGACAGTTAGCATGTGGTAGCTTGGAATAGTAACGTTTGGTGGCTACAGAAGATGTGAATTCACACCATGGTGTCAGTCAAATGACTGGAGATGGGCCACACAGGCATGTGGCCAGTGCTGCTCGTAAGAGGACCTCTGGCTGACATGCCCCTGCAGGACACAGCGCAGCAGCTGTTGTCACCAGACGCATGTTTCAGACTGTAATGGTGGCACAGGCACGTGCTGACCAGCAGAACAGAGAAGGGCAGAGACTTCAGAGGGCTGCTATCTGTTCTTTAAATGACAACATCCAGGCATTGGCAAATGCTCAACAGCAGATTGCTGAGGTTTTGGACAGATGATTGGGTGACATTGTTGGAATCCTTGATCATGGCATGACAATCAGCGAGCATGAGCTGTCTGTGCTGGAACATCAGGTAGGAGTGAGGCATAGGGCACATGGGCATAGGCCAGCTACATCACTTGGTACAGGTCTACATGAACGAGCTACCTCACATGCCCGCTCCCATAGTGGCGGTAGCAGCAGCAGTGCAGCTGGTGCCACGCTGTCCAAACCAGGACACAGCAGGCCACGTGGACATGGCCCTGGATGGTCCCAACAGGGACACGGTTCCATTGTACATGTGTCATCGGACAGTACCCAATCTGCACCTCTGCCTGGTAGTGCCCGTGCAACCCCTGGCAGGCACAGGTCACGTGGCCATGGCTGGACACCCTGAGCTGTAAAACCTGGTCTGTACAGTCTGGAGCTGTCAATAATAACCCAGACACATGGCAGAACTGTGTGCACACATACACGCACACACCAGAAACATCTATAGGGCACCGCAACACTCACATGCATAACAACCACACATGGCCAATTAGATCACAGGCCCTAACCCACACACATGATGTCATCCACTGGTGCAGCCTAGGCCCCTGACAAACATTACCACCCTGTGCATATGATGATGCCTGTGCCGCATCCCTGTCATCCACACCATCGGTGCAGGGACATTCTCATATGTTTGATCCATAGGGCGAACAGAATAGGGAGATAAGTGTAGATTAAAATTGTTGTGTACTGTTGACACGCAGCAGACATACCATGTAGTACAGGTTTAGAATGCATTGTTTTCTTTTCACAGTATTTGTCTTGGTAACAACAGTAACAGCATGTTGGTAATGATGTCCTGCTTCCCTCCTTCAGGTCTAATTGCATGTGCCATTGAGTGCCAGTGTTTGCAGTTTCCCATGTGTAAATGTGGACTACTCACAGGTATGTATGGCAATACCAGCATGCTATTCGTAGCTTCAACCTCACTGTTAGAAAGGCTGACATTCCAAAGATATCTACACATCTACTGATCCAGGAGTATGGGAGCTGTGTACTAAGCTACAGTGGCTAGAGATGTGACATCCATACCAGGTGACATCACAAGTACAGTTACATGAGGCAGGGAGTTTACATAGCGGTCTAGCTGATGACAAGGGTAGAGGCCATTTGATAGCTTGAGGCCTCACTGTGTAGCAGTAATACACATTCATATTACAGGATGAGAACACACACACACACACACACACACACACACACACACACACACACACACACACACACACACATGTATTCAGACACACAGTAACACGCCCACACTCACGGGGTCAACGACACTGTAACACACACATACACACACACACACACACTTGATAGTGTTGAGGTGAGGACCCCTGTTTATGTGGTAATCACCATTACAGTACTGTGCACCCACATGATGCGACACAGAGAATAAACATGTACAGGTAGTCAGTAATGCCTAAGATCGATGGCATCAACAGAGTAGTAGATTGCATCACCTGGAAGGGTTAGGGGTCCTATCTGTTCACTATAATAACATACATCCTCACTCCATGGACCAGGCAGCAATACATACATACATACACACAAACACACACTGTGGAGTCCACAATTGAATGCACCTATGTCATGCACATACAGATAGCTCACAAGTGTGTGATACACACCCCCACCCCTGCCTATGTCTTGCTTTCTACACTGCAGTATGTACAGATCTCTACAACAGTGTACAGGGGTGTGAGTAACAATTGGGATGTATTCCCCACCATACGTGGCATATATGGACACACCAGCAAACACACATGTCAGTACTGTGAATCAAACACCTGCTATCTTATGATACATATGACAGAAATGCAGCAGTATTGCCTGCATTACAATGTGCACCGATGCTACCTTTGGCAATTATGCTGATATATGCACACGGGAGGTCTAAAGTGTTACAGGTGTCAAGTGATTTACAGTCAGTGACACCCTGACCGCTGTGTAGGTTGTATGTCTTCCCCTTCAATCAACAGAAACATAGCTTAGTGTTTGCACATGTTATGGTAGGATGGCTTGTGACACACCTGTGAGCTGTCTTCAGCAAACATCCATCTGCAAAGATGGCCCAGCACTTTGTCCACACATCTATCCATACCTGATGTACATCTTACCATACTGTCAGTATTTCACCATATACAGTTGGCAAAGATGGGGCTGCATTGCAACTGCATGCTGTAGTAAGACACAGATCACTTGCAAACATCAGCTACTGCACACACATGGTAGCTGAACGCACACCACTACATGTACATGTGTGTAGGTCCTACATTCCTGTCATTTAGCCATGTTTGCAGGCATTGCAATTGGTGGACATGTGTGATGACATACATGACACATAGACTGTTGTATGATATGATAGTTGTCATGTGTAACCAGTACAGAGGGAATGTTAACTCAGTCAACATTGATATCACACCTTATGTCATGTTAGCATTCAACAGCCATGGACCTACCTTCCATGTGCATGTGTGTAATTGCTGTAGCCACCTGTCTGCATGAAGGACAGCAACAGCTATGCTATGTACATATGTGTTATGTGTGTGTGGGGCATGTACATATCCACGGCAGGTACATGTATGTCATATCAAAACATGAGGGTGTTTACTGGTGTACAGCAACAGTCATCTGTTACAGCTGTATATGACCCAGGGCCCCTGTTATGTGCACAGCCGACCTGGTTACGAACAGTGGTATCATTGCATTGCATAACACATGATGCAACTGTGTCAGTACATGGGTAGTCTGCACAGTTGCTGTAGAGCAAGGTACAGTCCACTGGTCATGGGTCACATGGTGTTGTACTAATATATGTTCTATCACATGTATGGATGTATGTTGCTGGTCCAAGGACATGGTGATGTCTGAGGGCTACATCCTAGAATGTGGCTTCTGACACTGTGATCTGCACCTGACACATCTGTGATGCCTTGTGAGGGTGTACTGGTCAGTACATGTTAGTGGCCTTCATGTACGTGGGGACACCACCACCTGGAGTGGTCTGTAATGGTGTTATGGCCCACATGTCTGTATCCGAGGTATATGGTGGTAGCCTTCAGCCAGGTGTTCCTCACTGCACAGATGTCAGTATTCCCCATTGTTGGATCTACATTGGGCAGCTGTGATTAAGAACGCTACACATCTAGCACTGTTTAGCATACACATACAATGCAGTTGTCCTCTAGGTGTCAGGGTGTTAACCTGGTCTCAGGACATTCATCTATGAATGTCACTATATGGGCGAAGTAGCCATTCCTGGCAGGACATCACCACGGGTGGTATTAGTGTGCCAGGTTTAGATTGGTACATCTAAGGTGACAGACAGCAGCAGACATTGTGTAGAAGACCAGTGTCAGATATATGTAGTGCAGCATTCATGCTAACAATGACAACTATCGACACCACTGTGTCCTTTCATGTTTAGAATCAGAGTGCATACAAAACAGCCCTTTGCTACTAAGAATGTGAGCATGCCCAGCATGACATTGTGTAGATGGACACATAGTGCATTCCAAACAGCCATGTGCTACTAAGTGTGTGAGCATGCCCAGTGACACCTTGTGTCAGTTATGTGCCTCTATGTGTATGGGCATGGCCATTGTAACCCCGTATAGCGATAGTGGCCATACCCCACTTGAGGATGGATTCTTACATTGAACACACTGGTTCACAGGTATGTACATCATAACTGCCAGTATCCATGTCAATGTCCGCATTCCTAGAAAGTCATATTGACAGTCTTGAAAGGTGTAGTGTCTGTGGCATGGCTCGTATCTATGTAGTATTGTAATAGTGGTCCGTAGATAGGCAGTTGTCCTGATCACACCACTGGCGTGTGTTTGTCTCTGTCTGCCTGGGGACAGTAATATGCTTTTAGACTGCTCACACTCCATATAATACCTATCGGCATCTTTTCTATTGCTGATGATGTCATCCACCTAGAAGTACACCTCTGGGAGTGCTGTGTCCCAGTAATCTCGGTTGCGCATTCTGTAACTGCGTAATGCTGTAGTGTAATAAGGTAGTTAGGTCTGTGTTCTAATCCCAGCCATGCCAAGTGTGTGTGTGTGTCCATCTGCCTGGGGACAGGAATATGCTTTTAGACTGCTCAGATTCCATACAATACCTATCGCCGTCTTTTCCATTGCTGATGATGTCACCCACCTAGACGTACGCCTCTGGGAGTGCTGTATCCCAGTAATCTCAGTAGCACATTCTGTAACTGTGTAATGCTGTAGTGTGATAAGGTATTTAGGTCTGTGTTCTAATCCCAACCATGCCAAGTGTGTGTGTGTGTGTTTGTGTGTCCGTCTGCCTGGGGACAATCATATGCTTTTAGACTGCTCACACTCCATACAATCCCTATCACCGTCTTTTCCATTACTGATGATGTCACCCACCTAGAAGTACACCTCTGGGAGTGCTGTGTCCCAGTAATCTCGGTAGCGTGTTCTGTAACTGCGTAATGCTGTAGTGTGATATGGTAGTTAGATCTGTGTTCTAATCCCAGCCATGCCAACTGTGTGTGTGTGTGTGTGTGTGTGTGTGTGCGTGTGTGTGTGTGTGTGCATTTCCATCTGCCTGGGGACAGAATAATGCTTTTAGACTGCGTCTCTTCCACCAAATGGCAGACTACCCTGGGGTAGTGGGTGCTATAGCCTGCACGCACATACACATCAAAGCACCACCCGGTGAGCGGGGTAGGGCCCACATTAACCGCAGGGGCATCCCCTCCATCAGCTAGGTCGTATGCGATGCCCAGGGCATTATACTGAATGTGTGTGCTGGCTGCCCTGGAAGCTATGACGATTCCGATATATGGCATCTGATGCAGCTGTACCACACCTTTTCCAATATGAACATCCCTTACGGTTATCTAGTGGAGGATGCTGGGTACCCACTAGAGCTGTGGCTGATGACACCCATAAGAAATGCACACACACCTGAACAACTATGCCATAATGAGGCACACGCACAGGCAAGACATATAATTGAGCATGTGTTTGGGATGCTCAGGTCACGGTTCCAATGTCTGGACACATCAGGTGGAGCCTTGCAGTATTCACCAGCTATGTGCACCCAAATTGTTATGGTATGTGCTATGCTACACAATATGATCCTGCGGAAACAGCTGCAGCAAGAACAGCATGGGGCAGGGCCACACAGCCCCCCACCAATGCCAAGGCCTATACAGGCACAGAGTGACTCAGAGGAGGAACTACCTGAGCTGGACCCAGTAGGCGGAAGGAGGCGTGCCCAGTATGACCTGGCCTTGGCAAAGAGGGAATGCATAGCATATGCACTGACACAGTAGTACCCAGGGAATGTCACCCTCTCTGATTCGAACAGACAGTAAAAGGGATGCCAAACATGACACTACCTGTACTCAGCCATGTATAGGAAGTGCACTGTGTGCATCCGACATAGGCAGCCCTCCAGCACCATCCCCAGGTCTGGCACACCCTCAAGGTAAGTCAATCAACCTACCAATTGGCAGTTGTATTAGAATGTGTTGTTACCCGTAGCTATGGTATGGATGTGAGCATGCAAGGGAATTTGGTGGCAGAATGTTAAGGCAGCAGACAGTAGACATCCATAGTGGCACCATGATATCTGTAGCACATACCGGGGTCACAACAGTAGCCAGTAGTACACAGGGTGTCCTAACCCATTGCGGGTAATGGGCTGAACATCATGTGTGCCCATACAGCCCACTCAAGTCTCAACCAGCTGGACAGGTGTAGACCAACACAGACAAATGCTGTACAATGGCCTCTGAATATGTCCAATGGATGATCCCCCCCATAGTCACACACAGACAGACTACAGCAGGCCAGGCAGCTGGATGTAGGTTGTGAAGGCTAGGACGTCTGAAATTAATATGTTGGTAATTAAAGCTAAGAGCTGGAGTACACTGGTATGCCTCTAGCCAGCACATTAGGTAGGTCTACTCACTGAAATGGAGCACCTGACATACCAGTACAGTAGTAACAAAAGTGTACAACTGTCAGCTGTGCCCCCCTTCTAACGTACACATGTAACAGTCATGTGCGCCCCCCCCGGTGCTGTGTAGGAATGTGGATACAGTCAGATGTCCCCCCACTCTGTGCAGAAATGTAGCAACAGTCAGTGCCACATGACCAATGGATACCCTGCAGACACAGCATGCCCCCTGTCAGTGTACAATGCAGAGGTCGGCACCACAGTACTGACTAATTGGACATGTAACACATGCGATCCAGTTGCCCATACTGGGCATACTCAAACACATGAAGGCTTGTTTGTGTCTTTCGGCTTTTTCCGGTTAGGGGTCGCCACAGCGGAAATCCGGTCCGCTAATGATTGGCAGTTGATTTTTATGTACCGGCTTGCCAGGCCTGATGCACAACCTTCAACGAAGGTACACCAATTCATGCATGTCTCCACGCAAAAGACGTTCTAGCTGAGAATCGAACCGGACAGCAACTTACTGTGAGGCGACAACGCTACCTCAGCACCATCACTGCAGGCCTCAAACACATGAAGGTATGACGGTAATATCAGTCGACAACATGCGGAATGGTCATACTGGGCATGCTCAGACATGTAAACACAAAACGGCCTGGTCTGCAAACACCAGTGGTCTGGACATATCTGCCGGTACACTACTATACTGTTGGATGACTGTGCTGTATGGTATGTGTGTGGTACTGTCTATTGTCTGCATATTTGCCATGGTGTATTGGTAATTCACATTAGCTGTGTGCGCAGAGTGTTGCTACCAACACTTGCAAAGGACGGTTCTTTGTTTGCGGCCAGAACAAGACCATTGGATACAGAGTGAGTAAGGCACATTGCAGCAGTTGGGAGCGGTTGTGCATGGGTTTGCGTGGTGTTAAGCACTGCTAAACACTGGTTACAGGTTCTTATACTTGTTTAGACTCCACATTTCTTTAACAGTGCAATACTTGCATACTGGTAGCCAAACACGCTTACACCCGCTCGCTCCCTCACTTGCACATACACCGACATTGGTGCTTGCATTTGTCACTCACGCTGGGTGGGCAGGATCCCTTGTGATGCCTATTACATTGGACTACATGATTACAGTATCGGGTATGGCTGACCATTAGGCGACGGTATGGCGTTCGAATGTATGGAATTGGTGGCCTGTCCAGTGAGTTAATCATATTATATGCGTGTTCCTCATACAATCTGCTCCCATCTGGCTGATACATGGGAACCGATACTCTGCAATGCAGACAAGTAAATGTGTTTTGGGAACCACATCCATCTGCCGGGTCATGCTACCGCATACCTATTGTAGGTTTTCCATCTTTTAAATTGGCCGAGGAGAGACTTTAGGATTAACACCTGTCCCACTTTGCATGGGGCAGTCCCTCCTTAGGCGTATGCGTCATGCAAAAATAATCTAGACATAGCAAATGTCCTGATTACAGGACAATATTATATTCTATGTTTCTCTAATAGTTGCATGTAACAGTTATTGTATATATGACACTTCTATATGTTATGTGAAATAGCATAAGCAACTTGACTGCTGCTAGACTAAGCTTTGATTTGTGCTAATATGTATAGTTCTGTACTATGCACGGCTGTAGGTATTTAAAGTTGAAAAAGAAACTGGGAACACCCACCAGGGCAAGTACATAAAACAATTTTTTGAGGAGTTTTTAAACAATTTATTTTTGTATGAGAACAACTATTAAATAGTCATTTATTGATTAAATTTTATCAATTAATGTATGGGGGGGAGGTGTTTGTTTTAACCAATAGGAGTATGGAGTACGATATTTAAATTGTACGTGTTTGCTTGTTCTTTGTTAAGACTCTGAAGAAGCCTAACTGTTTGGCGAAAGCATCTTTTTGTGCTTAGTCTGTACCAGTTTTACAATTTGCCTGTTCTAATAAAATCCTGTGGTGAATTCGCCTTGGTGGTATGGCTGCTGGACTTTGTGGTGATTGAAGGTTTTTTACAGCTGTAGGTATGTTCTGACCTGGTACGTCTGACATTTCTATGGAGCAGGTCCTACTTTGGCCATTTGGAAAGGTGGCAGGCCTATAGGACCTATATGTAGAGATGTCAGATTTGGCAAGGCAACACATACCCACAGCCAGTAGAAAATAGACTACTTCACCAGTTTGCATAAGTAAAGGTTATTCTTGTAGCATTATAGTTGCTAATACTGTTTTCTATAACATCTAGGTGTTGCAGATACAACATAATCGTTTTATGCAACCACTACAGACAATATATGGATTCTTTGCCCGAAATCACAGGCCATGTGCCATAATAACATTCATTTTGCAGGACACAACTGCCCAGAGGGGAGTGTCCCTCGCAAAGGTGAACAGGTGGTAACCCCAACCTATTATGTTATCATCTACCTAAGATAGTCGGCGGAATATGCACTTTCGGTCACTAGCAGACCTCACATATGAATGGGGGAGAATGAACACTGTATCAGGGACACTGCATAACACCCTCAGGGACACATTTAGATGATTGGTTCTATTAACCTGACACATTGACAGTCCCAGGGCATATGTATTCATTCACATTTGTCGAGGTACATGCTGTTTGTGACTCATATGTGTTGTCGAGGTACATGCTGTTTATGACTCATACGTGTTGTCATTAGTCATTATGTGTATTCCACCACCTGTCGACCTAATATCACTAGTTCTGGAAGGGTTTAATTAGGACTCTGTTAGATTCTGATTCGTAATCACGGACATCCATGATAATTGGGTACAGGGCACTGATAAAGTCCCTATGTGCTCCCCAATGGTTTACGGACTATCCTGTAGATGTGTTCTTACAGTTTGGGAGGTATGGGCGTCTGCTATGCCCACATAGGAATATTAATTACTTCCACGGGGTGGGCCTAATACATCTCTGCCAACCAACACCTGCACACTTAGACCCATTATTGCATACCCATGATTCCCCTACCTGACACCTTTCTACAGCACTC
>NC_056745.1:641157493-641192493 GCF_019279795.1 Protopterus annectens
TTTAGATTCTTCTTCTGTTTCATTTACTTGCTTATTCTATTTGTAACATGTTGGCTATGGCAGATTGTTCCTATACCAACATTACTGGTAATACCTCTCAATTTTACAGATTTTCGCAGAATGTCCAGATTTTTGCCTCATATTTTTGGTTTGTTTTTCATAAAATTGTGTTTTTTAGTAAATTATTGGCAAGTCATTAAAGATTTAAGTTAAAAAATAATGGCAGACATTTGAGTTTCAGACTTCATACCCATCAGAAAATTCATGATAATGCAAAACCTGTTCTACCAACTTTCTAAGTTTGTGGAGCAATATTTAAAAATTGTCCCTATTTGTGTGCGTTTGTCCCACTTTTATTTATGGCAGTGTCCAGATTTCTTGCTCTAAGAGGTTAAGAGGTATGATGTCTGGTACAGACAAGTAGCTGTTCCAGCTAATAGGCACAGATAGGAATCTGCTAAGCATGCTGACCTATTGATGCTGTGGAAAGCCTTCAGTATCAGCATCAGGGTTTTAAGAGAAAGATCAACATTTCCTTGTACCTGTGGTCCTAAAATCAGATTTTATGCAATTTTTGGATTAGATCCATGCAAATGTCACACAAGTGAATTAAGTATAGCTCCCCTAAGAACCTCAATGATAGTAGTCTCCATGGTTCTATTAACTGCATGTACTTCCAAAACCTAGACTAAGTGGTGCTTAGAGATAGTTTGTGAAAAAAGTACACATAAGGACTCCGGACTGGGTGATCCTGGGATATCAGCCATAAGCTCTTAGAGCCTGAGACAAACTTTAAATATTGTGAGCCTCAGGGTCAGACTATGAAAATTCCAAGCTGTGATAACAGGCATTTAAAATGAAGTTAAGAAGGTATTTATAGTTGTTGTGGTGATGCTGCAGTTGTGATGCTGCTAGTGTTATATATAAGTGGTGGTAAATGTTAGGATATGCCTTTGGGTGCCATACCTTGATCTAAACATTGACAATATCTCACTGCAGCAAAAAAACAATAGGAAGCCAACCTGAGAACATACAGAAGAAGGAGGAGGAGGAGAAGGAGGGAAAGCTTGTCTGAGTCTGACATGCATGTAGATTTTGGATTTAGATATCTAAGATTTTTGTTCACCACTGAAAACATGTCAACTGTCAGAATGCTTTTACTAGTCAAATTTGCAATATGAGGGATATATGGTAACTTAGGCCATTTAAATATTGTATAAATTACAAGACAGAGAAAGAATATTGAAACTTTATGTATCCTAACAACACGGTACTGTGATAGGTATGTTTAAGGACTAATTTTGTATGCGAGGTTTATAATGCTTGTGATGACACAATAAAAACTGACTAAAACAGCTTGGTAGAATGAAAGGAATGGTGCCAAAACAACTACAAACCAAGAAAACATCACTGATGAAAAGAGGAAGACACAAAGTGTGAGTAAAAGGTTGAACAGTTTTGCTCTTTCACTATACATAGACCTTCCTCAGAGTAACTGGGGGGGTGGGGGGGTGGGGGTGGAGCTAAATGGCCAACTGAGAGCAGTGAATTTTGAGAGCTCCATAAACTAGTATAATAATATAGGGAAATTTTATTATTTTCAAGTTTAACACATCAGAAATCTATAGGTAAACTACTAAACTACATAAATATCAATTTTGGTGGAGATATACAAACATTTTCCTGTCAAGTAACTTGGAGATATATTGAGTCACTGAATATGAACAACTCAAGGAATTCTCATCCAGATGCTGCTTTGAAAAAAGAACTGCAATTGATGACATCTACCTTACAGGAACTATCTTTGAAGATGGATGGCTTTAAAAATGACTTAGAAAAAACTCAAATGAAATTCTCAAAAACAGACTGATACTCTTAAGGAACTATTACAGCAACACCATGCAAAAATAACAAACAGAGAGACTTCTCTAAATGACACTGAAGGGAGACTCAAAGAGGAAGAATTCTAAAAAGAATTTCTGCTTAAACAGAATACATGGCTGCTTAACAAAACAGATGACTTAGAAAACAAGGAAAGGAGAAACAACCTACGGATCTTTGGTCTGCCTGAAAACACTGAAGGAGAAGACATTATTTCACTCTTAACAACCTGGATTCCTGAATTTTTAGACTTGAAAGAGGGACTTTCATTTGGAATTGAAAGGGCACATAGAGCACTGAGGAAACCAACTTCTAACTTAACAAATACTCCACCTAGATCCATATTTATGCAATTTCTTTCATTTCTGGACAAGGAACTAATATTAAAATCTGCTTGGAGAAAATCACCCTTAAAATACAATCAAAGCCTGATAAGGTTTGGCAGTACACTAAACACCAAAAGTGTGATGAGAGACCTAGGGACACAGGTGGACAGTGGTCCACCTTTGATAACCACATCGCCACAACAGTCATGAAATCCTTCTATGTGGCACACCTCATCACTAAGGGCTTTTCATCCAGAAAAAAGGAGGTCATTGTCCCACTGTACTCATCCCTCGTTAGACCCATTATAGAGTACAATGCCCCATTTGGTATGTACATCACAAGACATCTGCAACAGCTGGAAAGGCCGCAGAAATACCTCACTAAAAGAATCACAGGCCTAAAGCAGATGCCCTATGCTGACAGTTTAAAAAAACTCCAGCTATACTCTGTGGTATATCGTCTACTCAGAGGCGATCTCTGTTTAACATACAAGGCCATGTCAAACCCTGAGCTGTTGGACATGCTCCACTTAAAGAAATCCCAATCCCTCAGAGCCACACGCTCCAGGGATCTAAACCTTGTCATCACAATGATCAAAACATGCTCGAGGTTCCTGACCCAGAGACTCCCCATACTCTGGAATAGGCTGCCCATACATGTCAAGCAGAGCGCCTCCTTGGCCCTCTTCAAAAGGAACCTTGATGATTGGATGGGAGATAGGAAATTTACCCGGGGGATCATGTCAGTTGCCCTGCTAGACAGGGGTCCAGGGAAGTAAATATTGTGGGAAGAAATATCCAGGGAATTGTTATGGCTAGGCTTGTATTAGGCCCTAGTGCCGATAGTGTAGTACCAACCTATGAACCTATGATTATTCTTCCAGAATACTAGAACAAAGGAAAACAGTCCGGCCAATAATAAAACTGTTGAAACAAAACAACATTAAAGCACAGCTGGCCTTTCTAGCCAAGATAAAAATACTTTTTGCCAATGAGATGAGAACCTTTAATGACTTAGAAAAAGCTACTATATTCATCAAAAAGAACAACAGCATAGTGTCTATCCCAGATGAAATGGAATGAAGCATAAAATAACTAAATGCTTGGACTGATGCTAGAAAGAAGAAACAAAAAACTGATTCCAAGATACATTTCCCAAAAAATAACTCTTACAACTACATCTCTCAAAGTATCAACTGATATGGTACATCACTTGTCATTTGTTTTTATTTTAAAAAAAGGAGAGATTCTTAAACAACAGAGAAACAGTAATGATTATTCAGAATGTTCAAAGAGTCCAATAATTCTTCACAAACAAAGGTAGGTCAAGATGGGTTACTATTTACATTATATATAAGCCAAACAAAGCAACCTATAATACAAACATAGACATTTCTATTCACCTACTTGAACTCATCTTGTTCATTTTTCATTGATTTTACTTATAATAATTTAAGTAATTAATTAACTAACTCAACAAGGTACCATTCATCAGAGTTCAGACTCAAATGTAACAAATTAACATCATATATAATAGCAGTAACAGTAGATTGTTTTGAAAAAAAATGCTGTCATGGAGACTAATGTCTTCTTCAGTTAAAGTATGATTTAGAAATGTCATGTATATCCTGGTTAAATAATAGTAGCAAGCTCTTAGTACAAATGTCATCATTATTCTGTCTAAACAGTAGAGTGTTTAGGTATCACATCTACAAGTGCTGTTTGATCAGTCCTGATATGGTGTGCATGGATGCAACCATGTCTGGCAGCTAGTACAAATGTCATTATTATTCTGTCTAAACATAATTAATATCAATTATGGCAGGTATCATAGCTTTAAGTGCTGTTTGATTAAGCCTAACATGGTGTATGTGGATGCAGCTGTGTCTGGCAGCTGTTATATGCTACCGTTTTCATCTTTGGGAAGTTGTTGGTTGCGGGTCCCTATCAGCATATCGAATGCTGACAATATCGAATTTGATATTATCACATCGAGAATGCCTAAAGTGCAGAATGTCGAACGGGTAAACGGAAATCTCTGTAAGGGGAGAATTTCATTTACCTCAATGTAGTGCAGTCTCAGAGCTGGTATATTTATGTAGTGGGGGGTGTGGGGCTTGCCCCTCTGCCTACACCAGTTAGATCTTTTTTTTTTTTTTTTTTTATCGGCTTTCAAAAATTGGATAGTTCGATCATGTCATTTCGACATTTAGTGATTCAAACTATTCAATTTTTGAAATGCTGATATGGACGCGTGGGTTGCAGCTTGTGATCGAGGTTTACTGATGCTTGTGTATTAGGAAGAGACATTTAGTGTTTTAGCCTGGATCCAGGGGAAGGTGGTGGATAGAACTGTGATTTGGGATATTTTGACAGAGAATGGTTTGTTTGTACGTCTGCTGAGTGAGAAGTGGGAGGGCTGGAAGAGTGTGTTCTCTTATTGTGGAGGCTTGTTAGGAGTTTTTTTTTTTTTGATCTGTTTGCTCTCTGTTCTTTTCCTGGCTACTGCCTTGCTGAAAGGGAGGGAATTTAGGCTTGAAGTTGCAGTGAAGCTTTGTTTCAGGTGCATTGCGAGCCTCTGGTATGCAGTACACAGACAACAGAAACAGACACTCCCAGGTTGCTATGTGACAGAGTGACAATAATGCTTAATGGCTCTGAGGAGCTTCCGAGATGATTCTCGGCAATGATGTTTTTGGTTTTAAAAAATATATATATATAATAAAATGGCTGTTTTAAACCACATGTGCACATATTGATGGTCTCCCAACACTTCACTTAGCTCATTAAGTTGATTCTTGATAAAAAAAAATAATAATAATAATCACAGTTTTATACTTAAAATGTATTTTGGTCCAAACACATTAAAGACTTACATAAGAGTGGAAGTCTGAGTTATTGTGAAAGACTAAGAGCACTTGGCCTTTTGCAGTACCCTTTGCAGTGGTCTGGGAGGTGAGCTTGCTTAGATGTGTTGGGCATATGGGGATAGCTGATTCTAGGGGTGTTTGGGGTTGCCGTGAAATGCTAGAGAGTCATCAGATTTCCTTCATGGAAATGTCTGTCGGAAAGGAAAGTGTGTTGAGTGGTTCACTGGCAGAGTGGCCACTGCAGAGAACAGGCTGGTAAAATTGAATAGGACAAATATTGGTTTGGATATTTTAAGAACAGCCTGGAAACACACCACATGAACTAGTGAATGGCAAAACTGGACGGGCATTGTTGCCCGTGCTTGAAGTACTGATATGTGTGTATGTAAGGATGGAAATATAACAAATAAGAAACTAGAAGGGTCTCATAATTTGAAGTCTATGGACTGTATAAACATGCTTGGAAGGAGCTAATAATAAGAATAAACATTACAGCTTGTGGTCTCTCAATAACTAAGCAACAGCCAAAAAACACACACACACACACACACACACACACACACACACACACACACACACACACACACACACACACACACACACACTAGTTATGTAATGTATGATTTTAGTAAATCTAGACATAAAATATATAATTGTCATGTAAGATGAAGCAGTCTGCTGAATTTAGATATTAAAGACAGGATTTGATAACATGGGCTTGTGTATAACAACACTACTGTTTTAACTTGTCATAAATGACATACACTACAATGAACATCAAGGGGAAGCATGATCATTTTCTTATGTAAGTAAATATGCATAACAAGCCATGTAATTGCTTTAACTTAAATTGTAGTTTTTGTAATCCATCTTGACCATATATAATACTTAAGCGGTTACCAAGGTAACTAATGTTTTATACATGACATCAAACTGACAAAGTTGTTCAAGGGAAACAACAGAAGCCTGAACTAGGAATGTTGCAGAATGTAACAATCACATTCTGAACAAATAGTATTACATTGACAATAATCACTCAGTTTAACCTTTGCTGATTATACAAAACAGAATGTTGCCATTTAAATCTAAAAACTTTCAGTATATGCCATAAAATGTCAATTTATGAATATGGAAAGGGAACTTGTAATCATTAATCACAATAAGTGAATTTGTTGTTTTTAATCTATAATTTCACTCATTTTATAATAAGAAATGACAGATATAAAAATCCTTATGTGTAGGAAATGGAGGGGGGTGCACTGATAATTAAAATGCACTAACTTTCATCCATGTTTACATAAAACAAACTTGATGCCTTAAGTAAGTTGGCAACAAACAAAGTGATTACTTAAATGCTGGCAAACAATGACATATAACTTCTGATATATCTAGTAAAATACATTGTATTATAAAAATCAGGTATAAATATTATTACCATCTATTTATATTAAGTAATACGTTTTGAAAGACTTCATCAGTAAGGGTCAATATGTTAAATAACTGTGTGCTATAATCTTTTACTGAAGTTTTATATATGATACATCCTACTTTACTATGAATTGCTTGTCATCTGTCTTTAATGTAAATATGAATTGCTTATATAATAAGTAGACATTTATATTGTATTAGAATTCTGTCTAATCTACAATAGTACTATATCCGTTCAAAATAATATAAAAAATGCTTATTTCTATTACAAATATTCTCCATATGATGATTCAATTTATGGAGCTCAGATGTTCTGAATTGTCAAGGTATGAGTGATAATCTGATGGACTTAGGTTTATACATCAGATTAGGAATTATTTTCATTCCATGGCTAGTGCAGATCTTAGTTTTGTTAACATTTATTAGTTTAAATTTGTTATTTCACAAAAACATTTTTAGCATGCCTGACCAAAACATTACTTTATTGGTAAACACTCAAAGTATAAAACTGATAATTTCCTTTAAAAGCTCAAACATATACTTTATAGTTAACAGCGGAAAATGTTACGTATAGAGGTTCCGCTGCCGTCCAAAGGTCCAACTCCAGAAGAATTAAACCAAGTATCAGTAGAAAACAGGATAGGACCACCACAAGATGAAACATAAAACGAGGTTTACTGCAGATGAATAAGCGCTTTCATGTGCTACCAAGGCACGCTTCTTCAGATTTCACTAAACCATTCAAATTACAAATTTTATATACACTCCTTCTAACTCAATTGATATTAATTAAGCATCAGTTAAGCCAATTTAAACCCATTGAAGCATCATAAATCATCTATTGAGCATTCAGTACTACATCACACTAATATAAAACTGGATCAAATTCATTTGAATTGAATCAATAGGGTTAAATAAAACCACAAGATTAGCTGTGCATTAATATAGCAGCTACAAATAAATAGATAAATAGATAAAGTCTGTAGCATATGAATACTATGTATAAAAATAAATACTAAAATAACCTTATATAAAAATACATGGATACATATACCCATGTATTCAGAATGTATTATGAACCACAATCAACTAATTAATCATATTTAATATATCAGTCTATAAACTATTTAGTAAGAAATATATACAAAAAATATATGAAAATATATATAAAAACAATTAAACAATATATCTTAAATACTGTTCATAACAAATATAAATGCTACATGTATCTATAATAGTTAAATATAATCATTAGCTAGCTAACTGTCAATATCTATGAGCAGCAAGTATAGGTTTAATACTAATGAATTGGTTAAGACCAGGATCAACATGCACTCGTAGTTTAAAAACCCAACATAACTCTACTGACTCTAGATAGTTCATATTGTTCCCACCCCTCTTGTTCTGGGTGACTAGCTGTAATACCCTGAACTTAAAGCAATGGTCTGTATAGACCGCAATATGCTTGGCTAATGCATTCTGCTGGTTCTTCCTTCTAATATCATACATGTGATTATACATCCTGTATTTTAGTTTCCTCAATGTCATTCCTACATAAAAAGCTGTGCATTTCATGCATGTCGCTAAATAAATAAGATTCATATCATCACAAGTTGCATATAGCCTGGGTATAAATGCATAATCAATGGTGGGGTGAACAAAATGTTGCTCATCTATAATGAAATTACACATCTTACATTTATTACAAGGAAAAGTTCCAAACTGTGCCCGTTTCCTAGATATCCTATCCTGTTCTATATGAGAATGTTCTACACATAATATCCTCTTACGATTCCTACTATTCCTGTATCTAAACATAGGTGACTCTCCTATAATATTCAGAATAGAGGAGTCAACAGTAAGTACATGCCAATTTTTTTTAATAATGTCTACTATCCTCTTATTATCATTAGTATACCTAGTTGTAAATGTAACCCTGGAATCATTAAAAGCTTTCCTGGATCCAGCAGTGATTGCACGTATCCTGTCTCCATCACCTTCTGACATACCTAAAACTGAGTCTTTAATTTTACTCACCATAGTACTAGTATATCATCTCTCTATAAACAATCTATGCATGATGTCCAACTGTTCCTGTACAGTCAAAATATCCTTACAAACCCTTTTGATTGTTATGCACTGTCCTTTAACAATATTTGAAAATATAAACCGAGGATGCATACTGCTGTAGTGCAGCAGTGCATTCTTCCAACACGGTTTCCTGTACAGGGATGTGGATATATGGCCTTCTGAATCTTTTATAATAGTTATATCCAAAAAATTGATCCTGCTATACAAGGATTCCAGAGTAAATCTTAAAAAATCTGTAGTTGACTCTAAATAACCAATGAAGGCATTAAGCATATCCATACTACCTTCCCAGAAAAGTAGTATATCATCCACAAACCTCCTGTACAGAAGCACGTGTGAATAGAATGCACCATTGAACAAAAATCTTCTCTCCCAGCAGTACACCACAAGGTTTGCATACGAATTAGCACATGGGGTGCCCATAGCTACACCCCATTTCTGTGCATACAACGCATCATTAAACATAAAAACATTATTAGACAGTACAGTATCCAACAGGGTACATATTATAAGTATTTGTTGTTCATTGCTGAATCCATCTGTTGAGCATATAACCTCCCTAACAGCTTTGATGCCATAATCATTTGGAATAGAGGGAAACAAACTCTTAACATCCAGGGTTACAAGTATACAGGAAGATAGCACTGCCTCTACTGATAGATTTCCTAACTCATCAATTAATTGATATGTATCCTTTAAGATAGCAGGTATACTCCTTACCAAGGGTCCTAATATACTCTCTATATAAATCATTATTCTCTCCGTTACCCATCCCTCTCCTGCCACTATAGGTCGCATTGGAAGTGGGAAAGCATTCTTATGGACCTTGGGTAAGCCTTTTATATAAGGGATCAATGGAGACTCAACTAAAAAATAATTGTTTAATTCCTGTGTGATCTGCCTACACATTAGTAGGTCATACAGGTCATCATACACTCTCCTAACTATCTTATCAGAGGAAAATGTTTAATAGTCACAATAAAACAAAAAATACATAGTCTAAATAACCTAAGATGGCTTTAACTTTATTATCTTTAAATACCAATGGCTTAAACAATCCTAGCAAGAGATCAAATCTACTGAAATATTTAAAACTGAATAAAGCACAAATTGTCTTCCTTCAAGAAACTCATTTCAAAACAAATGACAATTACAAATAGAATTCTAAGACATATATGATATTGACACAATGCACTTATAAGACAAAGACAAAAATGGTAACAATTTTATGGAAAATAAATGTGATTAACTCAGAAATCATTTATAAGTATGAAGATAAAGAAGGCCTTATGGCATTAGTAATAGTTAAATATAATAACAGAATATGGACCCTAGCCAGTCTATACTGGTTTCCAGGCATTGGGTCAGGAATTGTTAAAAATAACTTGGATTTCATTTCCAATAATTATAAAGGCAACGTAATATTAGGAGGAGATCTTAACTGTATATTTGATATTTCTGAAAGTACAAATAAAAGACCACTGCATATATCTGCTGCATCAAAAGCT
This sequence comes from Protopterus annectens, assembly GCF_019279795.1. Classification (NCBI taxonomy): domain Eukaryota; kingdom Metazoa; phylum Chordata; order Ceratodontiformes; family Protopteridae; genus Protopterus; species Protopterus annectens. The sequence continues at coordinate 641,167,598 of NC_056745.1, forward strand.
TTAAACAAGTGGGTAGAATCATTTCATCTTGTAGATACTTTCAAATTTAAAGAAGATAAATCTTTGTTGTTTTCCCATCTAGATCACAGATTTGGTACCCAAACTAGAATAGATAAAATATTTGCTGCCCATGACTTACAGTCTAAAATCATTAATTTCTCAATCATTCCCTGCCCCTTTTTGGACCACAATTCACTGATACTAAAACTTCAAAATGGGTACAAACCATTAACATTTAACTCCAGAACTCCAGCATATATAACTAAAATTAAAGAGTTCAAACCCTAGTTATTATCTGAATTACAGTTCTTTTTAGATATTAATTAAACCACAGAGATAAATAAAATAATGATATGGGACTCATTAAAGCTTACATATATGGTAAAACCCTAACTTGGTATAAAAAAATCAGAGAATGGGATTCTGAATTATTAGATCTACAATCCAAACTTTTGTCAGTAAAAGCTGAAAAAAATCTAAATCATTTGGAGATGAAAAAAGAAAGTAGAAGTATTAAACAATAAATACAATGAAATTCTAACACATAAAACTAGTTTAGCTTTAGAAAAACTAAAAATTAATACCTTGGCCACTTCTCCCAAATATCTACATAATTTATCCACAAGAATCAAAATGCAATCAAAAGCTAATAACATTAAAATTATCTTCCATGAAAAGAAAGGGAAAAAATTTATCGGATACAGGTGACATTCTTGATACCTATAGAAATCACTAGGTTCATAGGTAGGTACTAGGCGATTGGCCCTAGGGCCTATATAAGCCTAGCCAAAAATGTACCCTGGCTTTCACCACCCAAGAAAATTATTTTCCTGTGCCCCTGTTGAGCAGAGGCACAGAATTGATCCCTGGGGTGAATTTCCTATCTCCCATCCAGTCATCAATACTTTTTCTTGAAGAGTGATAATGATGAGCTCTGTTTGACATAGATAGGTAGTCTGTTCCAGAGTATGGGAAGTCTCTGGGACAGGAATCTATCCCTCCAGCATGTTCTGTTTATTGTGGTGACAAGGTTTAGGTCCCTAGAGCATGTAGCTCAGTGGGATTGGGATTTCTTTACGTGGAGCATGTCCAACAACTCTGAGTTTGACATAGCTTTATATGTTAGGCAGAGATCGCCTCTGAGTAGGCGATATTCGACGGAGTAAAGCTGTAGTTTTTTAGACGGTCTGCATAGGGCATCTGTTTGAGGCCAGTAATCCTCTTTGTGAGGTATTTCTGTGGCCTTTCCAGTTGTTGTAGATGTCATGTGAGGTACATACCAAAAGGGGTGTTGTACTCTATAATGGGTCTAATGAGTGATGAGTAGAGGGGAACAATGACCTCTTTTTTCTGGATGAGAAACCTTTTGTGATGAGGTAAGCCACATAGAAGGATTTCCTGACCACTGTGGCGATGTGATTATCAAAGGAGAGACTACTGTCCACCTGTGTCCCAAGGTCTCTTATCACATTTTCGGCATTAAGTAGACTACCAGCTATGTGGTAGTTCATGGCAACAGAGTTTTTACCAAAGGGGATGACAATACACTTTTTAGCATTGAGCTTCAGACCTTGGCTTTGACACCAGGTATCTGTCTCAGTGAGGCCCTTTTGTAGTATGTCCACATCGTTAGGAGTTTCGATTATGGCTCCTAGTTTGCAGTCATCTGCAAACTTTGTTAGCCAAAGACCTTCTGTGTTAGCGTGTACTTCAGAGAAGTAGATACCAAACAGGAGAAGACCCAGGACTGAACCCTGTGGTACTCCACTTGTCACTGGTCTGAAGTCGGATTTGGAGTCCGCTACTTTCACAGTGTGGGTTCTGTCCATGAGCCAGTTGACAACCCATCTTGTGACATAGGGATTTATACCTAGTTTACTGAGCTTATCTATAATTCCAGAGTGGGGAATGGTGTTGAAAGCCTTGGCGAGATCTAGATAAGCTGTGTGAGCCACTTTACCCTCATCTATGGCTTTGGTGACTGCTTCAAAGGAGTCAATCAGGTTTAGGAGACATGATCTGCCTTTTATAAATCCGAACTGGGTAGGGTCCAGAGTTTGGAGATTACCAATGTCTTTGTTTATGAGTTCCATGATGATACGTTCCATGACCTTGCAGACCAGGGTCGTCAGGCTAATGGGGTGGTAGTTCCCGGGATCCGTCTTGGCTCCCCCTTTATGGAGTTGGATAACTGTCATGGTGTGCCATTCAGTGGGCACAAAGCCTGAGGTGAGGCTATGATTGAACACGGTACTTAGGTATGGTGCCATTTCATTCTGTAGTTCATGTAGAACGCAGCCTGGGATATTGTCAGGTCCCATGGATACTGTGTTTTTGGCTTTGGAGAGTGTGTTTTTTTACCTGTGCAGCCATGATTACATGAACTTTGTATTCTTCCGGTATAGAGAAGGGCCCTCTAGGGGGTGAGAGGGGGGGTAAAGTTAGCACTGAACCTATCTGCCAGGATGTTGGCAATATCAGTTGGTTCTGTATATTTAGTGCCATTGTGCTGTAACTCAGAGCAGATCTGAGTGTTGCCATTGAGATTGGACTATATGGAACAGTTCCAAAAAGAAAATATACATATTGATCAAGTAAATCTAGATGAAAATGTTCTAATATAAAAAATACCAGAACATTTAAAACTAGATCTGCAAGCACCCATATCCTACAAAGAAAGTACAGATACAAATGCAAGGAATTAATGTAGCAGCTCATGGTTAATGCTACCAGCCCTCCAGGGTTGAATGAAGTTGTATCCCTTACTAGTTATCTAAAATTAAAATCAGATTTTCATGTTTAAGTAGATGTATTTATAGATTTTAAAATTGCTTAGGTGACTCTGATATTTTTAATGTAATAATGCCATGTCTCTACAACATTTTATATTGTATATGTTCAGAACAAGTATTACTTGGATTGTGTGTTGTTGCTTTTGGTGGTTTTAATTGTTTAATTGGTAGGAATGTCAATATCAATGAGACAGGATATTATATGTAGAATGTGGTAATTGTATAAGTGTAGTCTGAAGAAGTCATTACTAACAGTTGACGAAAGTGCTAAATACATTTATTCCAGCTTGGATTATTCCTACATGCCTTCTTTTTTCTTTTATTTGGTTTGGTTTTGTATTAAAAGCATCAATATCTAAAACAATCTCAGATTGGATAAGTCCAAATTATTCTGCAAATTGGAAAAAATTACTAACTGTAATATCAATAAATGAATTTGATTTACAAACAAACTTTCAAATAACAGATAAAAACAATTTGCCATGGCACATATTATGTATTAGCATGCAATAATAATAATACAATACTAAGCCCTCTAAAACTCATATGATTAATTATTACATTGACTCATTTAGGAAAATTATTAATGCAAATATAGAGTTAATAATTTGGTTTGATCTTTTAACACCATTCATAGTTACAAAGAGCTATCCATGTAAAATATACAGAGAAATAATTAATTCCTGGGAACAGAAAGGATTTGTTTGTTGGTTTCAATGTATCAAAGAACTAAAAGTTCTGGATGTGCAAACAATAGAAACAACATACAAAATTCCTCAACAAGATTGGCTAACTATGCAAAGCATTCTGACCTATTCGCAAGATTTATGCAGAATAATTAGTAATTCTTCATTTAAAGAAATACCTAAACTTACAAAATACCTATATGAAATCTTATATAATGATTATGACATGGGAAATAGTATTTTGAAATCTTGCAATATATTGATAGATTATAAAACAACACCCAAATCCTCATATTGGAATTATACAACAAGAGGACACTCATTACAGATAACTGAAGAAATTAAATCATATATTTTATTATCAATAAAACATACATCCTTTATACAATACTGGGAAGGTTTTAATTGGAAATGCTTGCACAGAACATTCTTAACTATAGATAGAATTACTAGAATTAAATCTTCCACAAGGGGAATATGTTGGAGGTGTGAGCAAATAGACAATGCAGATTGGAATCACATTTTTTTCGACTGTGTTAAAAGTAAGCCATTTTGGAATGGTATTGAAAATTTTTTACAAGCTTTATTTAATGAATCATTTAACTTATCTAAAGCTCCAGTATTATTAAATGTGTACGAAGGTCCTCATTTTGAATGAGTCAAATATGTATCTAGTATAAACAATACTTGCAATTGCAAGGAAGTGTATAACAAGAAGACGGAATGTAAACACATTACTGACTTTGGAAGACTTCTACAGCCTACTGAAGACCACAGCATTTTTGGAAATTAAAATTAAAGAATTAAGTTTTCATCCTAAGCCATTTAGTAACAATCCACGGGAAAAGTCTTATCATTGATTGACACTTTATAAAAACTGAACAGATACACTCTGATAACTGGATTGTTATACCTATAAAGTAATTGTATAATTTTATATATTGAGCTCTGTTATAGTGTCAGTCTGATGTAAATAGTGTATATAGTTATTAAGATGTTATATACAAATACTATTCAACTGTATTTGAAAAATAAAACATTCTTGAGGAAAAAAAAAAAGAATAACTGTGGAAATTTGATTTCCCCTTTTATAACCAGAAAAATATCACATGATATATCAATTACCAGTCTCCTCAGAAAACAATAAACTATTTCAAATGTTTTTTACACTCTGATTTTATGAATAAAAATAACAAATATAAATATTAAATATTTGACAATTTAAAAATATATTTAATACTAATAACATCATTAAAACCTGGTGGTCTATTAGCACAAAGATCTAACAGCCATCTTACTTCCTTACATTCAAAAAATGTTGTTGAAGTCACCACTATAGTTAGTATTCTGTAACTGATCCAATACAAAAAAAAAAATTTTTTCAAAGAATCATGCATTCATGCATGTTTTGCCAAAACATTATTCTGATCCTTATATTTAATAGCCAATGTAAGCTTGTATAGTCTCTGAGAGAGCATTATATTGGTCCTTCCCACATAGAAACTCTCATAGGAACTACAGGTAGCCAAACAGACCACAACTTCATATCTATAGGGGAGTGTTATAATCCTTAAAAGTGTCTGATTTTTCTACTGAACATTTCAAGTTACTTAGTTCTTTATAAGCAAATGTAGGCCTAACTCCAATGAAATTAGTTAATTGCACATTGTCCATAATAATTTTCCAATTATCATTCAATATTCATTTAATACCAACCATGTCCACAGTAATAGGAACTGCAAATGAATTAGTAAAATTGTTTAACTTTCCCCTATTAAAATTAAATCCATTAATTAAAACTGGATGGAATTTCTTCCATTTATTAGACATGACAACATCAGGCCAGTCTGCCAGAAAAATAGCATCTAGCTGGAAACATTTTTTCAAAATAAACCTATTAAATGAGAATTAACAACTTAACTTATCATTCCACTTAGTCTTACAAACTGCCCTTTAACAAAATTCAACTTTATGAATGCTAGATGCTGATTACTGTGGTGTAAATAATTACCAAATGTCTGTTTTCTAAAAATGTCACTGTAAAAATGTTTATTGTACACATCCATCATGATTACTAAATCTAAAAAGTGTTGGTGAGCCACCTCCCTACTGAGAGAAAGGAGGCTTGACTTGAGTTATGCTGTTGTAATACTTGGAAGGAAGATGTTGCACAGATTATTGTGGAGTCATCTGTTTACTGGATGACTGTTGAGTGCAGTGTAGATGTGTAAAGGATGTTAGCGAATACAGAGAATAGTAGAGGTCCAAGAATAGAGCATTGTTAGACCTCTAGGGTCACAGGGAGAAGAGAAGACAGTGCCTGATGCCATTTAACTATCTGCTGTCTCCCAGTTAGGTAGCTCTGAAACCATGCAATAGTGGAATAACTAAGATTCAGTTCGGAAAGAGCAGCAATGAGTTTGTTGTGGTTCACCATATTGAAAGCTTTGGAAAGATCTAGAAAGATGGCAGAAACAAATTTACCATTATTCCTGTGCTCATTAACTGTGTGAATAATGGACATGAGAGCAGTGGTGGTTCATAGGCAGGTACTAGGCTATTGGCCCTAGGGCCTATATAAGCCTAGCCAAAAAGGTTCCCTGGCTTTCACCACTCAAGAAAATAATTTTCCTGTGCCCTTGTCGAGCAGAGCCACAGAAGTGTTCCCCAGGGTGAATTTCCTGTCTTCCATCCAATCATCAAGATTTTTCTTGAAGTGTGCTAATGAGGAGCTTTGTTTGATACAGATAGGTAGTTTGTTCCAGAGTATGGGAAGTGTTTGGGACAGGAATCTATCCCTCTAGCATGTTCTGTTTATTGTGTTGACAAGGTTTAGGTCCCTAGAGTGTGTAGCTCTGAGGGATTGGGATTTCTTTAAGTGGAGAATGTCCATCAGCTCTGGGTTTGGCATAGCTTTGTATGTTAGGCAGAGATCACCTCTGAGTAGGTGATATGCGATGGAGTAAAGCTGGAGTTTTTTGAGATGGTCTGTGTAGGGCATCTGTTTGAGGCCAGTAATCCTCTTTGTGAGGTATTTCTGCGGCCTTTCCAGTTGTTGTAGATGTCTTGTGAGGTACATACCAAAAGGTGCTATGAAAAGGCCTAAATTCATGTTGAGTGTTTGAGAGCAGAGTGTGAATGTATTCCATAACTTGAGTGTGTGTATACACCTTTCAAGTCATTTGGACAAGGGAGGCAGGATAACAGTAGGGCAGCAGTTTGTTAGCTCTCTAGAGTTGCTACCTTTATGTAATGATGATATTTGTGAAATTTTCCAGATGCTGGGAACTACTTTTTTATAAATTAATCAATTGATGAAGATTGCTTCTGGGTATGCTATTACGTCAGCTGCAGTTTTTAGAAATTCTGTTGGGACTTGGTCGGCAGCTAAAGAGGTGGGTTTTAGTTTATTTTATTCAGCAGATTTTTTATGCTCACAGAGACAAGTTGCAGGGTGAAGCCATTTTGATTTACAGGAATATCTGGTTCAGTATTGGAGGATGGAAGGGTTTGGGAATTTGTAAGTTTTAAAATGGATTCAGTAAAATATTGGTTGAATTGAGTAGCGATGGTTGCACAGTTGGGGTGTTGGGGAGGTCACGTTTTTTCCTGGTTGGAGGATGTTATTAATTGCAGACCAAAATTTTTTAGTCTTGTCTGTCTTTATAATTTTCTTTGCTTTGTTTCTTAATTCTATGCATTCCTGCTTTGAACTATGGGAATCTGTTTTATATCAATTGGACCAAGCTTTGTCTCTTGGATTAAGAAAGGATATAGTTTCTTTGCCCAGTCATGGAGCAAAGTTTGATTTGATTCTGATTGTTCTAGGTGGGGAATGGAAGTTTAGAATGTTTAAGAAAGTGGTATTGAAGTAATTAATGGCTTTTTCAAGACTTACATGTCTGAGAGATTTCCAGTCACAACCTTTTAGTGGTGAGATAAAGCTAGTAATGTTAACATTTTTTTTTTAATTTTGTATTTGATGGAAAGTGGGGGATTTTATTGGAGATGTGTGGTGTCTTAATAGGAATATAGGTTTGGGGTCACTCAGACTGTCAGGGAGGCAACCTGAGTGACTAATTTGGGCCGGGCTATTTGTCAGTATCCAATCTAGGATTGACTGTCTGTTGGTTGATTTATCTATAGGAGATTCATTTAGTTGGGTAAATCCATGCAGGTTGATATGGCTAGTGGGATTGATTGAGTTATAGTTTTTCCAGTCTTTATTAAAGTCTCCTAGGATGATGGTTTCCTGGAGAAGTGAATTTGTTGCCCAATGGAGTACGTTTTCTAGAGTGGGGATATTATTACCTGGTGGGAAGTAGCAACCAATTATGTTATTTGTTTTTCCCTGGTTAATTGAAATGGTAGTAGACATTATTTCAGTGGTATCATAAACAGGAGTTTGAGTTTGTAATGTAAAGTTTACATGATTTTTAAATATCACAGCTACCCGTCCTCTCTTTTTGGTAATTTGGTCACTACGTAGAATATTGTAACCCGGTGGAACTATTTTATTATTTAAGATGAGGGGTTTTAACCAAGTTTTTCTTACTATCACTATATCTGGTGAATTGTGGGAAAGGTTGGCACGAAGGTCTTGGACTTTGTCTGATATGCTTCTTGCACTGTTGTTTAAAATTAGAAAATCTGTAGTTTTTCTGGAGAGGTAGGGTAGGGTATGGGATATGTATTTGCTGTACAAATTAAGATAGTGCTACTTGATACATACAGAGAAATGCTGAGAAATGAAGTAAAATTGGTGCATTTGTAGTTAAATTTGAGCATGTATGTCAATGGATTCAAACTGAATTTCATTGCAGCATGTACAACTAATGTTGCTAGCACAACCACGACATGTATATAAGAGATGCTTCATCAAATTTCTGTTGTATCCATGCCTACTATTTTAATATAGTTAACCCTCCAAAAATGAGATAGCAGAAGCATAGACGGATGGCACAGTGGTGCAGTGGTAACGTTGTCGCCTCACAGCAAGAAGTTCTCTGGATCGATTTTCAGCTGGGGTGCCTTCTGTGCAGAGTCTGCAGGTCCTCCCTGCATTCCTGTGAGTTTCCTCTGGGTGCTCTGGTTTCTTCCACATTACAAAGACATGCATCTGGAACGTTTCTCCCCGGGCCTCCGCTGAAAATTGCCTTCGTTCCAATTGGACTTTCCTGGTTGAATGTTAAATCAATAAATAAATAAATAAACAAATAAATATAATTTTTACAAAGAGGAAATTTTAGCAGCAGAGGGGAATTACAAGGGTCATGCAGTGAAATCAGGGTAGTTCCAATATCCTACCAGCAGATTGCTGACCTGGGCTGTAAATTATAAATTATTTATTTAGCTATTTAAGACACACACTGTATTCGGGGTGTAAATTACTATACATATTCTGTCCCAGCAGAATTTTAGCTTCTACTGCTGAAGAAAGGTGCTGAGCACTACCAAAAGCAGTTGACTATAATTGCAGGATCATCATTTATAGTTGGTATGTGTTGAAAAAGTAACACAGTACAGGGTGTCTGTTACAACTGCAAATTCCTAACACAATTTGGTATGAGCTGGATAAATGATGCAGTGTAAAGCAATGTAGATTAAATGTAATATGTTTTAGGTCAGCTAAGGCAAGCAATATTAGCATATTCCCATGTGTAAACACGTAAACACTACACAAATATTCAATAGGCAGTCCTTAGCTTAGAAGAGCACTAACAATATCAAGGCAACCTGACTGTATGATCTAAATACAGCAGCATGCCTTACATTACTGACTACAGAATGCAACAAGTCTTCTACTAGCTTTAAAATACAAAGCAATTCACTATATACTGTAAGGAGACCTTACAAAACAAATACTCAAAAATAAGGGTAACAGCTAAGCATACTTTATACAGTTTGCTTTGAAGTCATCTCTGAATGCACTTGGGTTTAACGAGGAGAGGTGTTAGTTCTAAGAGAGTAGATTACAGCCTGGTGGTTAGACAACCAGAGGGGAAGACACACAGTTGGGTGCAAGCATGGGTAATGTTGGCAAAGACAAAGTTAAAAAATATTTATGCAGCTTATGGGGATGCGTGTGATTTGGTCTAGAGAACTAGCATTCACAAAACCTGTGAAATATTGTGCAAACTTATTTATAGTGTAAGTATGCCAATAAATGGGAGGATAATTAAAGTCACCTGGAGGGAGTGTATTGCATTTAATGGATAGCTTTTCCAAGTAATTTAGGTATAATATGTTATCAACAGATGACATAGAAGGGTTGTCTGACCGCCAGGCTGTAATCTCCTCTCTTAAAACTAACATCAGTCCTCATTAAACCCAACTACATTCAGAGATGTCTCAAAGTAAACCTCCTATTGTTCTTGTACAACATAGATGATTTATTTATTTATCTGACATTTGTTGACCTGGTTAGTCTGACTGGGCAGATGCCCATTTTCAGCAGAGACCCGAGGAGAAAAGCTCCAAGAGAATAATTACAAGTTATATATAAGAAGTACATTAATCAACATGATACTAACAACAGTTTAACAATAATTAGTAGCAGTTTCAGCTGAAGACATAGTAACAGAGGAAGTATAAACAGACAATATAACAATAATAACAAAACAGTTTCATCCAGCAACTAAGCTCAAGTACAGTTTTTGAAGTTATGAAGCAGCAGGTAGGAAAAGGGAGTAAAGAGAAGGTTGCAGGTTAGTAAAATCAGTTTGGGGGTATAGCGGAGGATAAGAGACAGATTATAAGTATGGAAGGTTTAGGGAAGAGTAGAAGTGGATTAAGTTGGGTCAGTGCAGGGGCAGGGGCAGAATTGCAAAGTAGACCTTCCTCCCTGCCAAATTGCTTAACAAAGTTACTGCATTTACCTCTGATTTTTGCTACAGTCTTAACAACTGCATAGAGGTATCCATTCACATATGCTAAAAGTACAATGAAAATATAGGGAAAACACTTGCAGGGGAAAATCCATGAAAGCAAATGCATAATAGATGGAAAAGGCTACTTGCCATATGCAGGAAAACTGCATCCTCAAAGTCCTGTAAAACAGGTTAGCAAAAATCTCAGGCACTCTATTAAACATTGGAATGCGTAATGGTGCATTCAAAATTGTCACCTTTACCAAAGAGCACATGTTTACTCTGTTTGAAATCTCAGATGTAACACCCAGTTCTGCTCACAGCAAGTATATAACAGCTCTAATTATTGTGAATCGGAGACCATAGCCAACAATCTTGCTGATAAACTCAGCTTCAATTTTACCCTGCCTACCCAGCCCACAGTTACCTCCATTAACTGTTTGACCACATCTTTCCAAGTAATATCTCTTGATCAATTCCTAACATTTCAGTTAAAGACCAAGAACACCACTTCCATTGGCACATACAATATGGCTGGTTGCTCATACGAAGCACCAAAATAGTTGTGCTCAAATCACCTTAACCAGCTTAACCTCATCCTTTGCACTGGTTATACACGAGATGTTGGGAGGCTATTTAACCTCAGCCTCTAAACTGGTTATACGCCACATGTGGGAAGGACTGCCAACAAGATCTTTTTACATTAAGATGGCCCTACCACAGACCCAGGTAAATGTAAGCCCATTAAGTTTCACCAGGCACCTGTTGGTGTGAATACTGACTCTAGGTACTGGTCACTGTTGATGTGACTCCCTGACCCCATGCACAAAATGGGAAAAAGGGGGATGATGCCAGTGCCAAAGTCAATGAGTATGATTTGTAAGTTCATGAAAACAATAAGCAATGATATTAAAATCTATGGCCCCTTGACCCATATCAGATTGTATTTGTTAAAGGCAGATCCAGTTTAAAAAAATGCACTTTATTCATCTGCTTTTACTGTAATTGTGTTTCTTCCCACTTTATTACCTTATTTTTGCTTGTGCTTCTTCTTAAAAGTACTCAGTTGTATTATTCTGCTGCAGTTATTACTGGTTGGTAGTAACCTGATTAAATTGTAACTGTTATTCTAGGCCTTTTGGTTTAAGCACATGGGCTTCAAACCAGTTGTTTTACATTAAGAAGGTTTGTGGACTGCATTGTTGTGGCAGGACAGGTAGCTTACATCCTTCTAAGTTAGGAATTTATGATTGAAGACTCAGTGTATGTTATTCTAATAGCACATTAGTTCTGGTTTAAGCACTTTGGCTTCAGGCCAGTTATTTTACATTAAGAAGGTTTGTAGTCTGCACTCTTGTGGGAGGAGAGGCAAGATTCTGCCCTTCTGAGCTGGGAATTTCTGGCTAAAGGCTTATTGTGCCTGCTTATTTGATCTGTTTCTTTCTGAATTTTGTGCGCTTTGTTTGATGTAGCCCAGAAGTTAGTAGTTTATTGGCCATTTTAGGCTAATTTCTATCTCTTTCATTTCCCTGCTATAAATACCACATTTGCGCGGTTTTGCACGCCGGGCAGTGGCGGTTAGCTAGGGTTAAACTATTCCCGGCTCCATGAAGTCTGCTCTTCAATTTTCCCTTGGAAATAGACAAACTTTCAACTTAAGCACCCAAACCATTCATTTCACAGCTCAACACTTGCTCAAAACTCATAGCAAGCACTAATTAACCCTAGCACTAGACCCCCCCTATACTGTCCAGAAGGATAAGGCTCTCTATTCGTCCCTACCAGCTAATCAGTAAAACAGCTCACTTTGCCTATTCAGGCACGTCCAAAGGGCAGTTTTAGGTGTACTCTCCAGTCCAACTGGTGAATCTGGGCATTTTGAGGCAATGTTGCAACTGCCTCATGTACACAGACAAGCCTCTCCTCCTACCACCAAACACTAATATATGCGAGAAATGCAATTATACAGCCAAACTGGAGGCAAAGCTCTCTCAACCCAAGACTGGAACTGACAGTGAAGAGGAGAAGGAAAATACTTGCAACACACCACCAGTCTCACACAGACCTACTAAACTAACACTGGTAAATAACACACATAAATACACGAAAGCATACTCGGAGGCTCTAAATAAAAATCTGCAAAAGCAAAAGAGACCTCCAAAGCAAACACCCAAGCATCCTCCACACCCCATCACAAACCATGAAACACATAATTCACATAATCAGCGTGCCACGCAATCACAGCCCTTAAGGCAAAATAACATACTCAACACACTAGTAATAGGTGACTCTATAGTCAGGCACACTGATGTCCCACTAACTAGGCTGGACAAGGACAAGGTTACAGTTAGCTGCCTGTCAGGTGCCAGGATCCGCCACATGACACAAGCACTCAGGTCACTCCAGAGCAAGTACAAATACGACTCTGTTATTTGTCCATGTTGGTGTGAAAGACCTGAGACATACCTCCCTGGACTACATGAAAAGAGACATGGAAGAGCTCTCTGATCACGTAGCCCAGGCTGGTATGACCCTGACCCTGAGTAGCATCCTACCCTCACCAAGAATGATGCCACAGTATAAAGAAAAAATGATCAATTTCAACAATTGGCTAAGTTTCTGGTGTCATTCAAAGGGGATCCAGTATCTGTCCACCTGGGATGACATGCTCGATAAGCCACATTGCCTCACAAGAGATGGCTTGCACCTGTCACCCTTGGGCTTTCGAATACTGGCCAAGGCTTTTGCCACCACCATAGTGCCTTTTTTAGACAAGGCTCAAAAGACAATCCCACCACCATAAATAGCACAAGTAACTAAAAACTGAGGGCAATGCTACTCAACGCCAGAAGTCTAAACCTCAAAATGCATGCACTCAAGGTGCTCCTCAGTATGGAGAACATCGATATCTGTGCAGTAACAGAAACCTTGTTTAAGGCTCCAGAGAGCACCCCAGTGCTACCAGGCTATAACTCATACCATACTTTTCTGCCACAGAACCCAGACTGAAACACAAAAGGTGGGGGTGTATCCATATTCATCAAGAATACCCACACCTCCAGGTTAGTGGCACAGCACAATGCCTCAGAGATCATCCATGTGCAACTAACAATGGGCAAAAGTGCAATTCAAATTGTAGCTATAGATCACCCACCATGACCCAGGACTCCCCATTCTGCATTTCTGGAGACACTGGAAAATATGAAGGTCCTACCAAATGCCCTTATATTGGGTGATTTCAATTACCAAAACATTAATTGGGAGAACTACTGAAGTACTAACTCCCTTGCCAAATGCTTCCTAGAATTTATAAACTCAAACGCCCTGGATCAACTGGTCAGCACCCCCACTAGAGTTGACCACATATTGGACCTGGTCATCACCAACATGGGTGACCGGTGTTCTACACCGGAGGTCAAATCCTCACTGGTTAGATCAGACCATAGACTAATCACTCCGGATATTCATATTCCGCCCCCACCCCAATCAAGGAAGCCACCGTGAAAAACTTTTCAAAAGCAAACTTCACGTTACTTAAGACAAAGGTGGAAAGGATCACAGCAACCATGCTAAAGGACGACGCAGTCCAAGCTGCTGAATCCCTTACAGAGGCACTCTATGAGCACCTGCAAGAATGAATGGATTGTACTATCCCAAACAAAACCAAGACTCACTCCTCCAAGAAAAGGAAACCAGTCTGGTGGACCCCTGCCATAAACAAGCTATACAACAGAAGGAGGAAACTAGTACAGAAAAGAGTAAAATCTCAAGAAGGAAAGACATCCCTGATCAGTATCAGCAAGAAACTACAATCCCTCATAAAATCATCCAAGGCTAGCTTTGAAAGAAAAATTGCCAAGGACTCCAAAGATAACCACAAAGCGTTCTTTAGCTATGTCAAGAACCTAAGTGGAAACTCTCAGATCTACTCTGAGTTAGTGGAGAATGGCACAAAATACACTGACCCGACTGATATTGCCAACATTCTGGCAGACAGGTTTAGTGCAAACCTCACCCCCCTCTCACCCCCTAAAGGGCCCATAACCATACCGGAAGAATGTAGTGCTCCGGCAATCACTGACACACAGGTTAAAACAGCCCTATCCAAAGCCAAAAATACAGCTTCAATGGGACCAGACGGTGTCCCAGGCTGTGTCTTACATGAGCTCCAATATGAACTAACCCCGCACCTAAACACACTGCTCAAACTCAGCCTCTCTACAGGCTACATACCCATAAAGTGGTGCACAACAACAGTTATCCCGCTCCACAAAGGTGGAGCCACAATGGACCCTGGGAACTATTGCCCTATAAGCTTAACTAGACTGGTCTGCAAGGCTATGGAGCACATCATCATGGAATTCATTAACAGAGACATTGGGAACCTTCAAACATTGGACCCTACCCAGTTTGGCTTTGATAAGGGCATATCATGCCTCCTAAACCTGGTGGACTTCTTTGAGACAGTTACCAAGGCTTTAGACGAGGGAAAGGAGGTCCACACAGCCTACCTAGACCTCGCAAAGGCTTTCAACACTATTCCCCATTCTGGTATTATAGACAAGCTCACCAGCCTGAACATAAACCCCTACGTCATGAGATGGGTTGCCAGCTGGTGCATGGATAGAACCCACATGGTGAGAGTTGCAGGCTTTAGGTCTGACTCTAAACCATTTACAAGTGGCATCCCCCAGGGCTCAGTCCTGGGACCCCTCCTATTCGGTATATACTTCTCAGAGGTACAGGCAAGCACAGGAGGACTATGGCCGACCAAGTTTGCAGATGACTGCAAACTGGGGGCCATAACTGACTCTCCAGCTGATACAGACACCCTCCAGAAGGGTCTCACTGAGACGGATACCTGGTGTCAAAATCATGGCCTCAAGCTAAATGCAAAAAAGTGCATAATCATCCCCTTTGGAAAAAAACAAAGTACCTGCAAACTATCGCATACATGGTAGTCCCCTAAATACAGAAAATGTAATAAGGGATCTGGGGACCCAAGTAGATAGTAATCTCTCCTTTGATAATCATATTGCCAAGATGGTTAGAAAATCCTTCTATGTGGCCCACCTAATCACAAAAGGGTTCGCATCTAAAACAAAATAGGTTATTGTGCCCCTCTACTCACTCATCAGACCCATCATAGAGTACAACGCCCTATTTGGGATGTACCTTACAAGACACCTGCAACAGCTGGAAAGACCACAGACGTACCTCACCAAGAGGATTACTGGCCTCAAATATATGCCCTATGCAGTCCGACTGAAGAAATTCAAGATGTACTCGGTTATTCAGAGGTGATCTCTGCCTGACATACAAGGCCATGTCCAACCCAGAATTGATGGACATGCTCCACCTAAAAAAAAAAGAAATCCCTGAGAGCCACACGGTCTAGGGATCTAAACCTCAGCACAACGATAAATAGGACGTACTGGAGAGATAGATTCCTGTCCCAGAGACTCCCCATGCTTTGGAACAGGATTCCAATCCACATTAGGCAGAACCCCTCACTAACTATCTTCAAGAGAAACCTTGATGAGTGGATGGGAAACAGAAAATATACTCCGGGGATCACTGCAGTGGCTCTGCTGGACAGAGGCACAGGGAACTAATCTAAGGGGGCGGCGAAAGCCAACACATTCTGGCTAGGCTTATAGATGCCCTCAAGCAGATAGCCTAGTACTTACCTATGAACGTATGAACCTATGAAACTTCTTAAAAATGAGACAACATCACCATGGCATTGCGATGCTGAGCAAACAAAGAATAGAGTAGTGAAGTACTTAGAACACTAGTGACAAGTACACTAACACTGAAGGAGTATAATGTGAACAAACTCATGACATTGTCAGAGAGTTAAAGTTCTAATGGCATGGCAGCTGTTTGCTCAGTTAAGGAAGACCTGTAGACCAAAGATCACAAGCATTTAGAGACTGTCATAACAAATATGTACAAATAAAGATGTATTTGCCATTGTCTTTGGTATGAAAATCACCACCACTATATATATGGCTGAAAAAGAATAAACAGGGTGAGACTGTGCAAACAAATACTACAGAGTATTTAAAAAATAGTGCATGCATAAAACTTCATTCACATTGCAAAGAATGTATTGCAACCACTGTTCCTATTGTGGTGCATACTTGTATATCCATGCATAACCAGTGAGACTTGTGCATATCAGATGCGTGACTACAGACACACACACACTCGTGAAAAAGATTTTTTAATGACTTAATGCTTTGTATTTTTCAGTTCATGAAGTTATTGTTAAATCATCAACACCTAGCCTGAATGGGATTTTACACTACCTCACAGCTACAGGATGGACAACTTTCACATGAGCTAAGTTCCTTAGAATGCAGTTTTATATTTTCCCTAAAAACAAATGTGCATATCTTGAGAACTGTAAAAAGTTGTAATGAAAGTTAAAATATGAATGGTCTTCAGCACACACTACTCTTTAAAATGTTTATAAATCAGCCAGACATAATAATGATTTTATATTGAACAAGTAATAATATACACATTTTATTGCAGTGCATAGAATAGCTGTATTTTGCTACAAAAATGGGGAAAACTGAACTTGTTATGAGGAAAAACTGAACTTGTTAAGTACCTTTCTGACATTAGAAAGATGTTAAGTAATTTGCTGGCTTTGGAAAGAAAGTAAAATACTTCATGCAAACAAAGATTCACTACAAATAATTATGATCAAATCTCGCTGATCATTACTATTTGTTCTTGACACAGATACCAAGATATCTGAGTTAATTCAGGGTGAATTTCTAAGAATCCATCTTTTGATATGGTGGTTACGACTGGAGACCTGGTCTTAATCCTCTATATAATAATTATACAAACAACCATTAATATTTCTCTAATTGTAGTAGATAAGTGTCGCAGCTATCAGTGTGACTTATTTGTTCATACATTATGGGATCTTCAATTTGCTAGAAAGCAGTTTTGTTGACATCACTCCATTTTTGAGATATTTCCATGCTAATGATTTATACACATATTTTCAAATTTAATGGACAAATAAATGTAATTATCTGCAAAGCAGTGCTAGATAGACACCAGCTAACAGTGCAATGTTTTATCCAGCATTGCCTTTACTTTGATTTGACACTATGCAGAACCAGTTCAAGTTATTAATATACTTGTCAAAATATGGTTTATATTCACGGTACTTCTGTAAACTAACTCCCATTCCTACTGGTACTGAGTATCTCATTGGGCTGACGAGCCATTCTTATCTAGACATTTGAAGTGCTCTACAGCAATGCATCCAAGTAGACAATGTCTGAGATATTTGCAGAAATATAATATTTATGCATATATGCATGTTTTATTACTAAACAAATCTAAATATCTGTATATTTATAATAGTGAGACAGCAGCCATTAATGACAATTTTAGCAGCATGATGTAAGATTAATTTGATACCACAAAGTAACATATATACTCTATCTGGGTCAAGTTATTAATACAAATATTAATACGGCATTTGGCATAGACAGAAATAATACTTTCTGACTTACTGACCACTGTATTTGGGCAAGCAGACATCTCTGATCTGTATGCTGAGCTGTGGGCACTGCCTGACATTTGCATAGGCATATCATTTAGGCATATTTTATTGCTGAAGAACAACAAATAACTGCAAATTGGTTGAAATTAGACATCAGCTGTCACTGAGAAGTTTCCAGCATATGTAAGCTTTCAAATGACACCATGAAGCACCATCAAATTTGTGTTGGCCAAGTTATTAGCATAAATATTAATATGACATGCATTCATAATTTGACATAAAAATAAAATCACTTTCTCACTTACAAAAAC
Source organism: Protopterus annectens (assembly GCF_019279795.1). Taxonomy (NCBI): domain Eukaryota; kingdom Metazoa; phylum Chordata; order Ceratodontiformes; family Protopteridae; genus Protopterus; species Protopterus annectens. The sequence continues at coordinate 641,185,793 of NC_056745.1, forward strand.
TCCATTTGGGTTAGAAGCTATTCCTTTCCTGTGTGTTGACTTACATAGTTCTGCAATGCCACTAAGTGGACAGTGCATGATTTATCTGCATACTGGTGAAGAAGCACAGATTTCTGCAAAGCTATGATTACTCATCAGGTTCCCTGGAGTTTTACGGCATTATATAAACTTTTAATTGAAAACATGAAGTACCATATAAACTCCTTCTTAGTCATACTTTTTAGTACCTAACTTCCAGAATATATTTGTCATTTAGCATGAAAAATAGCATTCTCACTTATTGACCACCCAGATGGAGTCAGCAGTCATTCCTGACCCCTGTGCACACTTGGGCTGTGAAATGGTAGTCCTCATTGTTGCTAAATGGACAGTGTCTGACATGTGCATTGTTTATTTTATTATAAAAGATATATTATTATTTAGAAAGGTCTCAGGGGTTTGCATTATAATAAGTGCCTTACATGCTACATAGAGGAATTCTGATTACAAAACAAATTGTGAAAACTCCAAAAAACAGGCCATCTTTAAAGACACAGGGATAATGGTGACATCAGTTTAAACTATGACCACTGTTAAAGCACTTAACCAAAGTCATATGTTCATAGGAGATTACTACACTAATGGCTTAAGAGCCCTTACTAGCCTAGCCAATATAACCTGCTTTTACCGAATGTATGGCCCTTAGGGGCAAGAAGATGGCATAGGTTTGTACCAATACCTTGAGTATTTTACAGATTAGCCCTGCCCATAAGGGACTTAAGCATCACCCCAAGTGTGAATTTGCAGTTCCCCATCCATTGACCCAAACTGCATTTGAAGAGGACCAGAGAGGGACTCTGTTTAAAGTGAATAGGAATCCTGTTTCAAAGAAGGGGTAATCTCTGAGACATGTCTGTCCTCTAGCATGTTTTGTTTGAGCTGCTAAGTTTAGACCCCTAGATCTGATGCTCCTTGTGCTGTTTGTCTTCATCAGGGCTGGATTTGTGAGTGCCTTGTAGGTCAGGCATAGGTCACCCTTTGGTATGAGACTGAGTAAAGGGATAGGATTTTTAAACTATCCGCATAAGACATATTGTTTATACCCTGTATTTTTTTTGTGAGGAATCTGTGATGTTGTTTCAGCTGTTGTAAGTGAATAGTGAAGTACATCCCAAATTGCACATTGTACTTCATTACTGGTCTAATGAGGGCTGAGTATGGTGGGACTATAATTTACTTGGATCTGGATGCCATACTTTAATTTATAAGTTGTGCTACATAGAAGGCATTCCTCACCACTGTGGACACATGGCGGTCAAAGTTCAGGCTACTGTCTATCTGTGTGCATGGATCTCTCACCTCTAAGTCTGTTCTTAGGGCTGTTGTAATAATGTTGTAATTTGCAGGGGTATTTGACTTCCCAAAGATATGATGAGGCATTTTTTACATTTTAAGCCACGGCTGTGGCAGTAATGATTTGTCTGATTTAGACTCTCCTGAAGGAAATATACATTACTGGGGGATTCAGTGATTGCCCCATTCTTGCAGTCGTCAGCAAACTTTGTGATCTAGACGCCTTCACATTAGCCTTGACTTCACAGGTGTATATTCTGAACAGGAGTGTTCCTTGCACTGAGCCCTGTGACATACCACTGGAACTCATAGAAGAAGCTCATCTAATTTTAAAATACGTCTACTTATGAATTCACTGGAGGACCTCATATCTGACAGATGTGGCTGATGTTTTAATGCAACCTGATGTGGTGCGACAGTTCCATACATGCCAAGAGTAAGCTTGAAAACATGATGATAAACTAAGACTTTAGGAATTGGCATTATATTCTGTTTCTTATAGACTACTTGAAGATGACCTCTGCTCTGTCTGATGTCTAATACAATGTATTTGTTCTACTTCTTCACTTCTACTTCATATTCTACATACACATGCACATATATATGTACATAAATACATACACACAAATGTGCATATACAGTATATACACCTGCACACACAAACATGTATATATGTATATGTATAAATATAGATACACACACACACACACACACACACACACACACACACACATATATACATACACACTAAAATCTATGTTTATGTGTGTGTGTGCTGTGTATGTATTTAAGTATGTAAATGCAAATTGTCCTTGTAATTTGTGTCTTATAGACTCCTGAAGGGAGATCTGTACCTTGTTAGAGATGCTGTGGTCCTTGATCTCCTGTATCTAAGTAAGTCAAACAGCTCTGCTAATACTAGAACTGGAGATCTAAACCTTCATTAGCATACAAACAGAATATGATAAAGAGAAAGATCTGTCACCCAGCACTTCACCCTTCTCTGGAATAAATTTCCTCTGCAGTTTAAACAATGTGATTCAATATTTTCCTTTGGACTAAACCAGGAACATTGCGAAGCCTGAAGGTGGGTATTGGCAAGACATACATGGTCTTTGGACTAAATGTTCTTGAAACAGCTATGAAACCTATAATCTACTTTAGTATTTCAACTTGTTACTTTTATTGCCTTCCGCTATGATGTCTCCTTAATTTAGTACGCTGTTCATTAAGAAAACTCATTTTCAAATCAATACCTCACTCTCCTAATCATTCAGCCATGACCCTCTACAACAGTGCACTTTACAGCACTACTTATTGCATCTTATACTCAAGAAATCTCCATTTTGTGCACAAGAAGCTTCCTATGCAAGGCTTTAACACTACATGAATTATTTACATCCAACCTGTAAGACTGTGTCAGCTTACTCATTAAATTGCTGACTAACTCTAATCTGATTTTTTCCCTTGATTTCTTTAATGAATTAATGGAAATGGTGGCAGAAACTTAGAATGCTACATTAAGGCTAAAAATTCACGTATCAGGTCTCCATACTACAAATACAAAATCAAAACCATTATTGCTAAATCTGCACTGGCACCTTATTAGCTGATTGGGTTATTAAACGGTGAACGCAGATCATTTGTGCAGTTCGTTCAGTGACAGGATGAAACAGTCAACAGATGCAGAAGGCATGAGAGCATTATGTAAATATCTGGAAAATTAACTAAACATCATGACATTTTATTCTTTGTTTAATTTAAAAAAACTTGTGCAAGTGCCAGAACATGATGGTCATATCCAACACAGGATGACAATGCAAAAAGATTTTCTGTTGACAGTGGCAGGTCATCCAGCTAAGGACTGCAATATTGATTTCATTCTTTCAAAGTCTTTCTCTGTAACCTTTTAAAATGTTGGGGTTTGCAATACTGAGTCATGAAATGTGGAGACTAAATGACCAAAAATCTGGACTTGCAAATATTTTCTGAGATTGCCATTTCTTGTAATATTCCTTTTTGCCAAGATATGGAAATCTCTGAGTTGATTTGTATAAGTTTCAGAATATGCAAGTGGTTTTGACCCCCAGCAAAAACGTTTAAATAAGAAGAGAGGGAGCCATTTTTCTTACTAAAATCCAGTGCAGTCCACATTATTTCTTTTTGATGTAGTTACTGATTCACAGTCATCGAACTTAGCAGCCATGATTGTATATCAACAGCTCAAAACAGTAGGTGTGAAAGCTGACTTTATTGCTGGAATGCCCATACAGGCACTACGCATGAGAGTGATTCACTGTTTTTCAGACTGGAGTTGTAGGCATCTTTCTGGAGTTGTGTAACTCGCATTATAGATGTGAATAAGTTAAGTAGAAAGCTCAACATGTGAGGTGCTAACTGCTTAATACTTTTTCAATTGCAGTCTATCTTAAAAGAAGACTGTGCAACTATGTCAATAGCCTTTTTCCTAGGAAAAAGTGATCTGTGTCACTTTCAAGTATAAGCTTCTAAGTATAATATTACACATATGCAGTGGTAGTTGATGGAATTATGTGCCTAATGTAATCAGCAATGCAGATCTTTTTATCTGGTGAACACTGTGAATGATTTGTATCCGTGTATTTTTACATAACAGCTATAACTTTGTGACAGCGCTTGAGGGAGGAAATGACACCTGTAAAATAGTTTGTGACAAAATGTTTGTCACCAGTTGTGAAAAAAACAGTATAAAGAGATCCTATCCAATTGACAATAGACAGTGTAAGTATAAAGTGGTCCTGTCCAATTGACAAAGGACATTGTATAATGTAAACATATATTACAGTATAAAATAATGCAGCAGAGACCACCAGTCCATAAAAGTAATGAAGGTTTATTAAACAGTAGGGAAAAAAAGAGAAACATCTCTATGGAGATGAAGCTGTAGGGGCTACAAAAAAGACCTTTACTGTTAGTTCCACAGAGGAATGAAAAAAATCAGTCTCTCATACTAATATTAACACGGTCCAAAGATGGTTTCAACCAGTTTCTTTCTTTATGGATTCCTAATGGAGGATGTCCAGGCTTCTTCGTGTTATTCTCAAATGTCTTCTCCTTTGCTGCAGCATACTTCCAGGAACCACTGTTGGAAGTACAAATGTCACTTGCATTTAGAGGCCAACTTCTATGACAAATAGGGTCATAGCCCTCCTTTTTTATACCAATTTAATGGAATAATTGCTTATTAAGCTGAAACAAGCCCCTCTATATAGTACAACAATTAAACAATTAACAGTTTCTCTCAAATAAATAATATTGTTTACACTGTTTACAGCAATACTATTTTTAACAATTGTAATAAAACTCTAGTTGCCAGTTTTAAACAGTAGGGAATACAGTGGGGAAGACAGGAAAGTCCTGAGTGAATGAGTCTATGTTGTACACTAGAAGTTGTATTATTGACAGCACATACAGCCTTAGCAGGTTGGAAACATGAAGTCACATGAGAGTAAAACCAGCTACTTGTACGGCCTAAGTTGAGTGGGGTTGAGAGGGAAGCTTACCTCTAGCTCTAAAGGAATTTCTCTGGGGAGTTGCCAGCAACTTCAAGTTGAAAAAGATGCCTTTGGAAGACTGATGCCACACTAGCCTGTGAAGAAAAGTTATATGAAGACTGTTATACTAGTGGAGTTTGTTGTGCCTGTGTGGGAAGCTTTTTGGAGTTTTCCTTATCTATGCAATTGCTACTTACTATGCTGTGAAGGTGCTAAACAGAAACACCTGTGAATATTGGATATCTTTGGTCACTTTGGAGAGACCCTTTGTGTGTACTTTGTTGCACTGGAAGAAAGCCAACATGAACTGTTATTTTCACATCGCTATTAAGCACTGTAAGTACTGTTTTAAATACTGTAGTTTATTTAATTTTCTGGTGCAACTGTTTTCCTGAATTGTGAGTCCCTGGGAAATCCTTTACAGATCAAGACACACTGTTTATGTCCAGAATAATACATGAACCCTATCGTCATTTAAATTGATACAGCTGATAGCCTCTGTATATCACTCAGAAATAGCTAGGTTAGTGGAACACATTATCAAAACTTTGAAATCCATACTTCATAAAACAATAGAGCAAGGTGGGAAAAATGGAACCAGGTGTTTCCTTACCTTTTCTTTACCACCCCAAGTCTCAAACAGATTCACATAGATTCACCCCCTTTGAGATATTGTATGGCAGACATCCATGACGCTTTATATACATAGAAAGGGAAACCTTGGATGAAGATAACAGAATATTTAAGTGTGTGATGCGATATTATACAGAAATGTTGGACATATTAAGAGCTATAATGCCTTTTGTCATGGAACACATGGAAAAAGCTCAAAAAGGTGAATACTTAGCATACAATAGAAATGCTCACATTACAGTGATTCAGGCAGGGGACAGAGTGCTTCTTTTATGGTCCACTGCTGAAAATAACTTTCTTGCTAAGTCACAATTCCCTTTTGAAATCACAGAGTAAATAAAATACATTACAAATTGATGCAAACTGGGGGAAAACCCAAACAAATATATAACATAAAATTAATTGAAAATCTTGAAAATAATGAGGTTTCTATATTTTGAATGTTCTCTGAAAAGTTTAAAAACTCAACAGCATGTCCTAAAACAAATATAGGAGAAACATCAGAACCTCCAAAAAATGAAGTTAAATAATTGGTACTCAGGAATAGAGAAATTTTTTGCAAAACTAATTTAATTCAGCACAATACTGAGAACATCCCCGGAGAAAATCAAAATCTATAACCCTTTCAAATGCTAGGATACTAATGGCAAGCAGTATAGGAGGACACACAGAATATGGCTAAGCTGGAGGTCTTAGAGTAATCACAAACTGAATAAGATAGTCCCATTTTCCTAATTCCCAAACCTGATATGACTGCAAGATTTTGTGATGACTTTATAAAACTGAATAGTTTATTCAAGTCTGATTCCTATCCCATGCCTAGGATAGGTGAAATGATAGAAAAGTTGGATGAGGCTACATCTCTGTTCCTGCTGGACTTGACTATGGATTAATGGCAAATCCCATTAACTCAGGTGGATAAGTTCATAGGATTACAGTTTCATAGGTGTTTACTAGGCTAACGACCACAAGGGCCATTTAAGCCTAGCCATGCATCCCAAATCTCTGACAAGTTCTCATACTCCTGATAAGTGTAAGCATGGGCCTGTGAGATGAACCATTTACAGGTTATCTGCATCCATTACAGACATAGGTGCCAAACCAGCGATGAATTTCCAGTTTCCCATCCAATTGTCTAAGTTGCACTTGAATTGGTTTAGGGAGAAACTCTGCTTCACATGGATGGGGAGCTTATTCCATAGA